>NC_063438.1:15320980-15369716 GCF_020379485.1 Brassica napus
TATCAGGTAGAAGGTTTCGACCAGGCAAGCTTCAGGTTCAGTGAAGTTGGCAATGGCTGTGGAGGAGGACCCTTGGCATTCTCCCATGTTATGTTTACTGAGTATATTCATTGACATACTCCTCTGCATTAGATGAGTACTGGAGGGTCCCTGATCGGTTCGATTTCCAAGTAGTGGATATCACCGGTCTTTTATAAAGAATCTTTCAGCCAAAGGATTTTATGACTTGTTGAACAACAACTGGTCACTGGCAAGTTACCAGTATGTCATCGACTTATACAAGAACATATGTGACAGTTGACATGAGTGTGAACGAAGAGAGATGCGTCAGCGGATGAGGTGATGAAAGCCAATCGTGAGAAGATGATGTTTGAGTGAGAGATACCAAGAGCGTGGAGAGTGTTTTAGACCACATATTGGCTTCTGGAAGCGACAGAGGTGGTTGGGACGATATTTATCAATAAAACCATGTGGCTGCATCATGTAAACAACCTCAGTTAGATCATCTTGGAGGAAGGCATTATTGATGTCTAACTGTTTCAGAGTCCATGACTTTGTCACTGCTATTTCAATGACAAGTCTGATGGTGGTCTGATGGTGGTAGATTATGACTTGACTGAATGTTTCAGAGTAGTCAACTCCATATCTTGTGTGTATCCCTTGGCTACTAGTCTGCCTTTGCATCGCTCTTCCTTGCCATTTGCGAGGTACTTCGTTGTAAAAATCCATTTGCACCCAATTAAATTCTGGTCTGGTGAAGGTGGTTCCAAATCCCACGTATAATTGACAATATGTGCATTGAACTCTGCTATTGCTGCTCTCGCCATTCTTTTTCTTTCATTTCTTGAATAATTATAGTTGGCTCTGAGGAGTGTTGCTTTTGTCTGCAAAGTGAAGAGTTAATTTCTGCACGGTTTTAATATTATTTTGGCTCTTGTTTTCATTTTGTGGTGGTTATGGAACTGGATTGTGGTTACTTGGTTGTACAGACGTGGATGATTGGGTTTGGGATGTATTTTCAAGTTGTGTTTACTGAGCTATGGCTTGCAACTCATTTTGTTCTTGAGCAGTGGGCTCATGGAGAGACGGTGGCTGAATCATGGGTTGTGATTCATTTTGAGAAGAGCAGTGGGCTCTGAGGAGGAAGAAGATGATGTAGTTTGAGAGTTGGAGGTAATATGAGATTTGGTGGAGGAGGAGAAGTGTGGTGAAGGTTCTTAGGCAAGGGTTTCCCATAGATGGCTGTGGCATGACCGGGATGTTGTAGCTGCAGGGGGTTTTAGTATTAGGTGTGGTTTGGGTCTGTGGATCACATACTCGTGATTGGCTTGGAACGGGAACTCTGTCTCAAAAATGGACATGTCTGGACGTATAAATACGGGTAGATCAGGTTCAAGACAGAAGTAAAGCAAATCTGAAGTAGACAGAATATCAAGAAATACACATCGCTGTGATTCTCTGAACCTTATGAGCATTGTATGGCCTTAACCAAGGGAAGCATAATCACCCAAAAACACTCTCAGGTTCTCATAGTTCGGTATTACTCCAAAAAGTATCTGAAACAGAGATCGCATCGAGAGAGTTAGTGTGGGAACCGAAATTCGCACTGTCGATTTCCGTTTAAATAAGGAAACTAAGAAAACCCTAGTTTCCCAGAGGACCCGGATATCTGTTAATTACCACACGTCAAGCAATCAGAACACGAGAATAACAACGATAAAAATAAGAAATCGAAAAGAGAGCAAAGTAGATCTTATTCCGAATCTGCGTATGAGCGTTACAACAAGGTATAAGCCTGGGCTCGAGAGCTGTCGGCGAGATTCCTAGTTCTAGCAACCCTAAGACGGCTAAACCTAATTGAGTCGCAGCTCGAAATAACAAAAACGGAAAGTTGCCTAAATCGCTCTAAGTGCTAAGTTTGCTCTGAAAAAGTTCTCTCTTCTGCTCCTCGCCTAGGACTCCTTATATACTAGCTCCAAGGTCGGTTTACGCTTTTACTCTTCTGCCCTTAAGCCGTCATAGCATAAAAATGGAGATATTCCATTTTTCCCGATCTTCACAATTATCTTCAAAACTTCCGTATTTATCCGCGGAAACTTGACATTTATCCTTCCTCGCGGGCCAAGCGCGAACCATGCTGTGGTTCACGGGCTTTTGGTTAGGAAAATCGTAGGATGGGCCTCGAGTCGTGTTTTAGGTCCCTTTGGGCCGTCTTCCGACTCGACACGTTTACTACGAGTTTTCCGCGGTTTCTAATCCGCGAAGTTTGATCGATGAATTAGAATAGCGGGAAACATAGACTGAGCTTGCTACGGTCTTCGGGAGATAGCATTCGAAGGTTTGACGAGAATGCAAGGACTGGTGTCGTATCGATGTTCGGAAAGGTTCAATCGCTATACAGCGACCGAACTTTGGCTCGAGCCCGGTCGCTATGTAGCGACCGAGCGAAACGAGTGCTCGGTCGCTACGTAGCGACCGAGCTTCGGCTTGAGCTCGGTCGCTACGTAGCGACCGAGCGGGACGATCGCTCGGTCGCTACGTAGCGACCGAGCTTTGGCTCGAGCTCGGTCGCTACGTAGCGACCGAGCGGGACGATCGCTCGGTCGCTACGTAGCGACCGAGCTTGGCTGAGCTCGGTCGCTACGTAGCGACCGAGCGGGACGATCGCTCGGTCGCTACGTAGCGACCGAGCTTTGGCTCGAGCTCGGTCGCTACGTAGCGACCGAGCGGGACGATCGCTCGGTCGCTACGTAGCGACCGAGCTTTGGCTCGAGCTCGGTCGCTACGTAGCGACCGAGCGGGACGATCGCTCGGTCGCTACGTAGCGACCGAGCTTGGCTGAGCTCGGTCGCTACGTAGCGACCGAGCGGGACGATCGCTCGGTCGCTACGTAGCGACCGAGCTTTGGCTCGAGCTCGGTCGCTACGTAGCGACCGAGCGGGACGATCGCTCGGTCGCTACGTAGCGACCGAGCTTTGGCTCGAGCTCGGTCGCTACGTAGCGACCGAGCGGGACGATCGCTCGGTCGCTACGTAGCGACCGAGCTTTGGCTCGAGCTCGGTCGCTACGTAGCGACCGAGCGGGACGATCGCTCGGTCGCTACGTAGCGACCGAGCTTTGGCTTGAGCTCGGTCGCTACGTAGCGACCGAGCGGGACGATCGCTCGGTCGCTACGTAGCGACCGAGCTTTGGCCCGAGCTTGGTTGCTACGTAGTGACCGAGCGGGACGATCGTTTGGTTTGAATCCCAAAGAATACTTCTTCGTAGAAATAACCTCGTATAGTTATTTTTACGAAAATTACATCCCTTCTTTAACTCTTTCGGAAATACGATCTCTGAGGATTTTCGGGTGGTAATTCCGTCGTAACCGTTTTTGACCCCAACAGTTAGCCCCCCAGCCCGTTAGGATCATGCATGGGGGGATCCTAGCGTGCGGTTAGGCATGTTTGGCAAGTTAGGCGTGATGGATGGAATTAATATGCGAAAGTCCGAGCTTGAATAGTAAATCCTCATGTCTTATAAGAAGAGAGGTAACTTGTTCCATAATTTTTTCACTTTCTTGTTTTTCTCTAAGATCTTTCAAAAACTTTCTATCTTTCTCTCCACCCTTTTCCTCTATTCTCTTAAGAGAAGTGTAAAGATGTCGAGCAAGAAAAAGATTGCGAAAAAAGGGTCTTCGTCCGCGAGTCCTTACGAAGAGCTCGTCGTTCCGAAGACGGAGTTCGTGCCTCACTCGGTGCATCCTGCCGAGAACGAGGCATGGTGGGTTGCTCATTACGGCTCGTTGATCCCTCCCAAGGAGAAGCCATTCCCGGTCCTGGTCCATCGTGGAGTCGAGGGAAAGGACGCAAGTAGGACCACTGACGAGTTTCTCGCGACGATGCGGTCGTTCTACCGCATCCCGGATGTTGTGGAGTTCCGGGTTCCCTGCCGCGGGGAATGTGCTAACAACCCCCCGGAGGGTTACTTTACTTGTTATGAGGTGTTCATAGTGCGTTGTCGCCTCTGGTTCCCCATACCCGAAATTCTCGTCCGAGTGTTGGACCGTTTTGAAGTCGCGATAAGTCAGTTGACACCCCTTGCCATTCAGCACCTTATTGGGATCTTGATCCTAAGCTATGAGCATGGCCTTTCCCTTTCCGTCGATCATTATGAAGCGCTTTTGAGGCTTCAACTTGTCAAGGATACGGATAAGCATAGGTTTGTCCCTCGGAAATTTATGTCGGTGGTTAAGAAGTTCATTTCGAACTTCAACTCGTGGAAGAAGTTCTTTTTCTTTGTTCGTTTGGACGCTGCGTCCGTCGAAGAGAGTTGCATTCCACTGTTCCGGAGGTTGCCGAACAATCGTCCCTTCATCAATCCTCTTGCTCCGTTCCCTGAGGATATTATCGCGGTGAGGGATCTTCTCAGGAATGGTCCCTTCTTCTGGACTTCTTTCACGCCGAGAAGGGTTCGGAAGGCGCTGAAATTTGTGCAACCTGGTCCAGCTTTGGACGCGGATACGGGAAGCGACTCCGAACCCGACGGCCAGAGTCCCGTTGAAGCTCCGACAGCCGCGCCGGAGTCGAGCTCTTGGAAGGGAAAAGACGTCGATCTCGGCGACATAGAGTTTTCGATGGATGACTCTATGCTTCCAGGATGGGATCCGAACCTTGCTTACGGCGACGGAAGCGGTTCGAGCGAAGCCCCCATTCCGGACTTCGATGATTTCTTTGCTGGGCTGCCATCGGGTTTCGATGCTCCTCCTCCTACGAAAGAATCGGCGAGGCCGAGAGTCGTTGCGGAAGGATCTCGCATCATCAATGGGGTTAGTTTTTTTTTGGGAATTTTTAAGTGATTGTCCTATGTATGGATTTGTAACACGCCTATTGATTTTGCAGGGCCTGAGCTTGCTGGGCTCGGCCATCGAGGCGGGTCATAGAGAAGCCATGGTCTACCGCTTCAAGGCGGAGAAAGCGGAGCGGGATCTCGCCCGCGTGCAAGGCGAGATGCTGGAGCGAGAGGCACAGCTTACTCGTGATCATGCGCGGGCTGTTCGCAGATCGGAGAGGAAAGGCAAAAGAGAGATCGTCGAGGTGATGAAGACTCGCGCATCTCAGTTCCAGGTTGAGTACGGGAATCTTAAGAATGCCTTTACCTCGGTGGGCGACTTTCGCGAGTGCCGTGGTTCGGTCGGAAGTCTTTGGAGGACGCAAGCCGACGACTATGTGTTTGAAGAAGAAATGAGCTTGATGAAGAGTGGGATGAGTGACCGTGCCCACGCTGAGGCGCTTATCCCTCCGATCGACGAGAGGATTCAAGGGTTCTGGGATTCCATCCCGGTTTCTCCTGATACCGAGGAGGTCCCGATCGATTTTCACGGCGGTGGCGAGGAAGTGGATCGTCCTGCGGATGCGTTTGGTGCTTCGTTGTCCGGGGACTTCGACTTTGGATTATGAGGGATGGATCAGTTATCCTTGTTTTCGGCCGAATGTGGCCCTTTGAATTTGGATTTCGTTTAGGCCACGATGGCCGTATTTGTATTTCCGGGACTGGCCGTTGGTGGCTTTGAATCCCTTGCCGCTTTACGCGGTTTATTTATATGATAAATGTTTCGTTTCGAGTTTTTCCTGAGTAGGGTTGAAGTAAATACGAGTTGTCGTCTCGTATGTAGTTCTAATTAGACGTTCAATCTGTTGGTTCGTTCGTGATTTTCGTAAAAATTTATCTGTCTTTACGATTTTCGAGAACATTGAGATACGAACGGAGAGGCATGGTTTATGATCTCGTATCTTTTAGATATCATGCCTTGAGATGTTTGAGACCAGAGCGTTGGGTTTAGGGCAAGACCTAGGTTTACTTTCGGTTAAGGTTTGTGCGGTGACTAGCCGGCTATCGTTTTTCCTGTTGCGATTTCTTCCTGACTCGCACCGGTTTAAAGTCCGCGATATGTTCTCGGCTTATATGACTTGTATGGTACGAATCGAGCATCTTCTCAGAATCTGGAAGTGCTAAACCAAAATTTCGGATTTTTGTTGTAGCGCGCTTTTGTCCTTGTGCTGGACGTTTTTAAAGATCAAAAGAGTGATCGGATTGCGTTTGTTTAAGACGGCTGGCGTGTTCGTCGGGGCCAATCGACGAACGGGGTGTAAGGTTTTTAGTGGTCGCGTTCGGACAATTTGTTTAGCATTGTCCTCGAATTTTAACTTTTTGCGACGTCTCGCAGTTATTTTCGAGGATTATGCGTGTTTGAAAGGTGATAATCTTTACGATTTTTGGGCCGGATGAGGCCGCAGACGAGCGTAAACTGAAGCGTAAGCGTTTTCGATAAAAAGACAGTGTATATTGTAAAAATTTTTATGTTTCTAAAAACTCGATTACAATAATGGCGATTGTGGGAGTATACGAGTATACGCACCCACTCCCCCCCCCTTTTTAGAGAGGGGGATAGCTGAACTCGTCTTTTGACAAGCTGCCTACGTACCCCTTTCGAGGATCAAGCCATCTCGTAGTTCTGTTTCATGCCGCGAGTGTTCTTACTCGGCGGTTGGTGTCGCGATGTCCGCCTTGACCGTGTCGATCGTGGCTGGGTCGACGCTATTTTCCGGATGTTCCGGTTGAGTTGTCGCGTGGGCTTCGGATTTATGTCGAGCTTCGACGTCCGATGCGTTTGCGTTGACAGACGATTTTACTTCGTCCTTGTGCGGGGTGCTTTTGGCCGAAGATCGATCTATCTTCGCGCGTTTGCCGTTTGCAGAAGCCGTGATTTGCCTTAACTTATGCTCCGCGAGGAAGCATAGTCGCGACTGTTTTTGGCATCCCCAGATGGCCGCGACTCCGCTCGGCGTTGGGAACTTGAGACCCAGGTGGTAAGTTGACGGAACTGCCTGCATGGCGTTGAGCCATGGGGTTCCCATGATCACGTTGTAGATAGCGGGATGGTCGACTACCGCGAATTCGACGATTTTCGTGATCTCCTTGGCCATGACTGGCAATTGGATTGACCCGAGAGTCATCGACACTTCGCCTGAAAAACCCGTGAGTGGTTTTGGCGTCGGAATTACCTCTCCGAGTTCGATACTCATCCGATTGAGAGTGTCGCGGAAGATTACGTTGACCGTGCTTCCCGTATCGACGAGTACCCTTCCGACTTCTAAATCTCGTATGACGAGATCTATGACGAGAGGGTCGCAGTGAGGTTGGTCGATACCGCCGGCTTCTTCCTCCGTGAAGGTGATCGAGCAATTTTGGCCGTCTCGAGGAGGAGACCATGTAGGCCATTTTGCGCTTGATTCTGCCTTCCGTTGGTAAGCCTTGATGGCTGACACGGTATCGCCGCAGTATTGAGATCCTCCGATGATCATATTGACTCTGCGACGATTGTTATCGTTCCCTTTGTCATCCGGCCTCCTACCGCGTTTATCCCCAGGTTGGTTTCGTTGAGGAGATTTTTCGGCGGGCGGATTTCTGTCCGTCTTTGGAGGCCGATCAGAATCGAGGATGAGATCCTTGACGCTAGTTACTTCCGAAAGCTCTCCAGCGAGCAGCTTCGCGGCCAGTCTTGCTCCTAAGACTTTGCAATTAGTCGTGGAGTGTCCTCGGGATTGGTGGAACTCGCAGAAGGTGTTCTCGTCATACCCTTGATTGCGAGTCCATGTGTTGCCCGTGGTCCGGCCTTGATCCGAACTGATCGCATAGTTATGCGCCCCTTGGAGATCTTCCCCCTCGTGATGGACGTACTTGTCGTTACGAGAGTTCTTCTTTTTCCCCTTCGGATCTGCGTCTTTCGAGGATGGTCTTGCCGGCTTATGTTTTTGCGATAAGACTTTAGTTTCTTCCTCCACTATGATATAGTCTGTTGCTTTGTGGAGGGCGTCCTGGATCGTTCGCGGTTTGTCGAGAGTTATCCATTTTCTGAATTTCGACTTGTACCAGAGCGTCTTTCTCAGCGCGTCGATGGCCACTTTGTCGCTTATCCCGCTGACCCTGGACATTATCAATTTGAACCGACTGATAAACTCGCGGAGGGGTTCGTCTTCCCTCTGGGAGAGACTCCAGAGATCAACATCGGAGGTTTCCCTGTCTATGAATACAGAGTACTGTTTGAGGAATTCCGATGCGAGCTGTCGAAAACTCCCGATGGTGTTGCGACGAAGGCGTGCGAACCATTCGAGCGCTGCTCCTTCAAGATTTTCGACGAACAGGCGGCAATAGCCGGCATCCTTTTCGCCGTCCTTCAGTCTTGCTCTTCCCATCGCGATGTGGAAAGCCTGAAGGTGCGCTTTCGGATCGGCCGTACCATCGTACTTCGGTACTTTGATCTTTCCCGGATCGGACACCCTCATGTCCGAAATGCGACTGGTAAAGGGGGTCTTTCGAGCTCCTTCCAGCAGTCGATCGATCTCGGGGGCAGCACTAGTAGCATGATGGATTTGAGACTTTACGGCTCTCACTTCTGCCGCAGTCTTGGTGATGTAGTCGCGAAGATCGCGGATATCCGATGTCTCGTCAGAGGATTTCCGAGCCTGTCGGCGCTTACTGCGAGTGAGCTCGGTTTGCCTTTCGGCCAGCTCCTCTTGTTCGTTCCAATAGGCGACTTCTTCTTCTTCCGTCATTGGTTTTTCGAACGGGGAGCCTTCCCGAGCGGATCGGCTTCTGGTCCTTCTTGGATGTCTGTCGCCATCCTCGTCGCTGTCGTTGGAGACATCGCTAGGATCCAGGTCAATGTGTTCGGCTTCGTTATCCTCCGAGTCCTTTGCAGGGAGCGGAAGACTTTCAGAGTTCCCCTTCTCGATGGGAGACTTCTCGCTGGGGTTTTGACCGGAAGGTCGTTCCCGCGCGACTCCTGCTCTATCGAGTGGGGTGGCGAAATCGAGCCTCTTCCCGCGGATTTTGGTGGTTCCGCGGGGACGGATAGCTTGGGTCCTTGCCGTTAAGGTTTCAACCTGTTTGGTCAAGGTATTCACGAGCTTATCCTGTTCTTCCGACCTTTTTTCATAGGTGGCGAACATCTTTTTAAACTCCTCGAGAGTCGCGGCGTTGGCTTGCGCGTTGGCCGCAGATACGTCCGCTACCGGAGTGTGGAGATCGGTGCCGCTGCCTCCGTTAAGGGGAGTTTGCACGTTATCCGCGTCGTTGGTTGACATGTCTGACTGTGTGTGGCTTTTGCGGGTTAGATTGATCCGTAAGTCCCCCTCCTTCTAGCGCCAAACTGTGGGAACCGAAATTCGCACTGTCGATTTCCGTTTAAATAAGGAAACTAAGAAAACCCTAGTTTCCCAGAGGACCCGGATATCTGTTAATTACCACACGTCAAGCAATCAGAACACGAGAATAACAACGATAAAAATAAGAAATCGAAAAGAGAGCAAAATAGATCTTATTCCGAATCTGCGTATGAGCGTTACAACAAGGTATAAGCCTGGGCTCGAGAGCTGTCGGCGAGATTCCTAGTTCTAGCAACCCTAAGACGGCTAAACCTAATTGAGTCGCAGCTCGAAATAACAAAAACGGAAAGTTGCCTAAATCGCTCTAAGTGCTAAGTTTGCTCTGAAAAAGTTCTCTCTTCTGCTCCTCGCCTAGGACTCCTTATATACTAGCTCCAAGGTCGGTTTACGCTTTTACTCTTCTGCCCTTAAGCCGTCATAGCATAAAAATGGAGATATTCCATTTTTCCCGATCTTCACAATTATCTTCAAAACTTCCGTATTTATCCGCGGAAACTTGACATTTATCCTTCCTCGCGGGCCAAGCGCGAACCATGCTGTGGTTCACGGGCTTTTGGTTAGGAAAAATCGTAGGATGGGCCTCGAGTCGTGTTTTAGGTCCCTTTGGGCCGTCTTCCGACTCGACACGTTTACTACGAGTTTTCCGCGGTTTCTAATCCGCGAAGTTTGATCGATGAATTAGAATAGCGGGAAACATAGACTGAGCTTGCTACGGTCTTCGGGAGATAGCATTCGAAGGTTTGACGAGAATGCAAGGACTGGTGTCGTATCGATGTTCGGAAAGGTTCAATCGCTACACAGCGACCGAACTTTGGCTCGAGCCCGGTCGCTATGTAGCGACCGAGCGAAACGAGTGCTCGGTCGCTACGTAGCGACCGAGCTTCGGCTTGAGCTCGGTCGCTACGTAGCGACCGAGCGGGACGATCGCTCGGTCGCTACGTAGCGACCGAGCTTTGGCTCGAGCTCGGTCGCTACGTAGCGACCGAGCGGGACGATCGCTCGGTCGCTACGTAGCGACCGAGCTTGGCTCGAGCTCGGTCGCTACGTAGCGACCGAGCGGGACGATCGCTCGGTCGCTACGTAGCGACCGAGCTTGGCTGAGCTCGGTCGCTACGTAGCGACCGAGCGGGACGATCGCTCGGTCGCTACGTAGCGACCGAGCTTGGCTGAGCTCGGTCGCTACGTAGCGACCGAGCGGGACGATCGCTCGGTCGCTACGTAGCGACCGAGCTTTGGCTCGAGCTCGGTCGCTACGTAGCGACCGAGCGGGACGATCGCTCGGTCGCTACGTAGCGACCGAGCTTTGGCTCGAGCTCGGTCGCTACGTAGCGACCGAGCGGGACGATCGCTCGGTCGCTACGTAGCGACCGAGCTTGGCTGAGCTCGGTCGCTACGTAGCGACCGAGCGGGACGATCGCTCGGTCGCTACGTAGCGACCGAGCTTTGGCTCGAGCTCGGTCGCTACGTAGCGACCGAGCGGGACGATCGCTCGGTCGCTACGTAGCGACCGAGCTTTGGCTTGAGCTCGGTCGCTACGTAGCGACCGAGCGGGACGATCGCTCGGTCGCTACGTAGCGACCGAGCTTTGGCTCGAGCTCGGTCGCTACGTAGCGACCGAGCGGGACGATTGCTCGGTCGCTACGTAGCGACCGAGCTTTGGCTTGAGCTCGGTCGCTACGTAGCGACCGAGCGGGACGATCGCTCGGTCGCTATGTAGCGACCGAGCTTTGGCCCGAGCTTGGTTGCTACGTAGTGACCGAGCGGGACGATCGTTTGGTTTGAATCCCAAAGAATACTTTTTCGTGGAAATAAACTCGTATAGTTTATTTTTACGAAAATTACATCCCTTCTTTAACCCTTTCGGAAATACGATCTCTGAGGATTTTCGGATGGTAATTCCGTCGTAACCGTTTTTGACCCCAACAGTTAGTGTGAGGAGACGGTTGATTAAGTTAACGGCCGCTGAGAAAGCAAACGTCCAATACTAATTTGGTAGTGATTCTGTGGAGAGCAAGGTAAGCCCAGTATCTACAATGTGGCGGTGTTTTCTCTCCGATAGGCCATTATGTTGTGGTGTATGCGGCGGAGATGTCAAGTGAGTGATGCCATTTGTAGTTAGAAAGCTTCTCAAATCGATGTACTCGCCCCCATTATCCGAGAACAATGTTCTAATGGCCGACTGAAACTTCTTTTCTATAAGTGCTTTGTAAGCGATGAACACCTCTTTCACCTGCGATTTTTGTTTCAAAGGATAAAGCCATCTATATCTTGAGTAGTGATCAATAAAAACGACATAGTACTTGTAGTTATCGACATAGATAATTGGTGAGGACCAGACATCACTAAAAACATATTCAAGGGGTTGATATGAGACAATGGAAGAGTTTGTAAATGGTAATTTGTGGCTCTTATTAATCAAGCAATCAGAACAAGACAAATGTTTTTGGGTACTAGTAATAATAGGAAGAGAAAACTGACAAACAATTGTGTTTAAAATAGAAAAAGAAGAATGGACAAGCCGAGAACATGAAGAGATAGATGGTTATGGGTTGAAAGAGGTGAGCATGGCCATTGGATGAGAGTTTGTAACAACAGGCCATTCATACAACTCATTCCTAGTCTTGCCTTGGAGTAATGGGATCCCCGTGCTGAGATCCTTCACCTGAAATTTAGAAGGGAAAAATTCCACCGAAACACCACTAGTGTTACATAGGCGATATACGAAGATAAGATTTTAATCAATATTGGGAACACAGAGTATGTTTTTCAAGGATAAATCACGAGTGAGAGTGGGGAGAGTAGATGAACCCGTATGTGTTATTGGTAGGCTTGATCCATCAGCAAGCAGAACATCATCTTCACCCTGATATGGATGATGTAAGGCAAGATTGTTGAGGTCGGAGGTGATATGGTGAGTAGCACCAGAGTCTAGGAGCCAGTGTTTCGCTGTATAAGGCTGGTTCACAGCGATATTAGTACGCTGTTTCTATGGGCAAAAAGGGCTGCTTGCGTGTTGATTGTTCGCAGTTTGTAGGCCCTGGAGCTGAGGACAACGCCTATCATTGTCCTTGAGTGTTACAGATTTGGCATTTACCCAAATATGGCTTGAATGGGCGTGCATCAGAACGTTGCATGAGCTGATTGTTCTGATTGTTGTAGGGGTTGTTGTTGTAGTGCTGGTTGTTGTTGTTGTTGTTGTTACGGTTGTTGGAGTAGTTGTGTTGCTGTCGGTGTTGCACTGCATTCGCCGATGTTGGGATCACAGATGATGTTGTATCACGAACAGAAAGAAGCTTGGCTTCATGATTCAACAAGCGCTCATGTATCTTTGTTATACTCGGAGGAGTATCTTTTCCTTCGATCTGATCAACCACAGTCTTGTACTCCTCAGGTTATCCTCCAAGTAGAACTTCAACTTGATCCTCATGATCATATGGCTTCTCTAAGATCGCAAGTTGGTCAAGCTTGGTGATGGCGCCTTGGAGATACTCATCAATCGACTTAGTTCTTTTGGTGTAGTACTTCAGCTGGTTTTTCAGTTGTTTGATATGTCCCCTACTCGGCGTAGCGTAGATCGAGGCTAGATTTTCCCAGATCTCTGATGCAGTTGTCATGCGTGACATGGTTGGCTAGATCGGGGTGGAGATAGCACCAAGAAGAGCACTGTAAATCAGTTTGTCTTGGCGATTCCAGCGTATGAACTCGGGATTCTCGGTGACAGCATCTCCGGTGGTGGGACAACATGGTTACTGTCTAGATGCTTTACCAGAGCATAACCATCCAATAGGGCATGAACTTGTAAAATACAAATGAGGTTGTTGGTGCTTGTAAGTTTTGAAACATTTGACATGTTGATGTGCAAAAATGTGTTGTTGCTGATCGGGGTGGTCTCGGTTGTGTTGGTGGAAGAACTCGTGGCGGCTAGAGATTGAGATCAGAAAATTTTTCTAGGTTTAGGAGCGTTTGCTCTGAAACCATATAGATTATGGAAAGTTATAATCTTATTAGAACCTTTGTACAATACTTATACATGTAGAGAGTAGGGTTTAAGAGAAGAGTAATTACATAGAGATCCTCAACTATCTATATTCACATATATATCCAATATTTTCTTCCTATAACATCATTATAAGAGTAAAGTAAACCCTCCTGAATAATATAATTTCCCAAGAATGTCTAAGGTTTGGTATCAACAACTATCGGAAATATAAAGGGTATTACCTGATCCTTCATAAACAAGTTTGCTCTAAACTCTCTCCAATCCATATTAAGAACAAAAGGCTTTGGAGCTCCGGAATCAACTGTTTTCTTTCCATCAGAAGGTTTGTTTTCTTGAGAAGCATCTCCTCCTTGATGAATAAAACAGCTCCACTATTATAAGATAAAGGAGAAATTTAAAGTAAACGCACAATCCCACATCATTGGGAAGTAAGCAATATAATCATCATGGTCATCCCACAAAAGGAAGTTTCACTATCTACTACCAAAGCTAACTCTCTAGTAATTTTTCTATGTTCATCAAAGTTCCACACTTGGCCATGAACAGAGCGGGGCATGAGGAGGCCTGCTTCATGGGCTGCTAATTTTTAATGCTCTCATGTACTCTATGATTTCATAATGATAATTTTGATAGAAACTAGTTCACCATAGTTTCAACCAAAGATGTGCCTACACTACATTGAAAAAGGCATTCGTCTAAGGCCCCAATTAATATAACTTTATTTGAAGTTTCATAATTTAAAATAATTTCTAGTCTAGTGATTTAGATTTTTTTTTTGAAAAATCCTTTCCACGAAAGTTCGACTTACTCACCTTTTGAATTCAACTATTTTCCTATATGATATAATTATAGCATAGTTACTTAATAAACTTATTCTTTTATGGTTTTAGACTTTATGTATTTGGTGAAAATGATATATTGTAGCGCAATTCTCTCAAACAAACATTTTTTTAAGTTTTTGTCACAAAAAAAAACTTCCAAATATCAAAATGTTTCATTAAAAGGCAAAAGACTTTATACCCTAGATATATAAATACAAAAAAAAATCAATATAAAAATAAAATAAAATTTTTATAATCAAATTCGAATATTTTATAAAAATAATTTTTTGAATTTTTTTTCAAATTTTCTTTTTGAAATTCAAAAATCATTTTTGAAACTATTTAAAAAATTTTATTTATAAATTTTAATATTTATTTTTTTTAATTTTGAACATCACTCCCAAAACCTCACCCATTAACTCTAAACCATAAGCATATATTAGTTAACTCTAGGGGTATAAATGTATATTTACCACGTTAATGAAACATTTTGGTCATTTTTATCTTTAGAGGCTATATTGTTACAAAACATTTTTTAGGACTATCCTAAAATATATCTCTATATTGTATTCGAAAATTGTTTTTAATATAGTTGGAACATAATCCTTAAACTGAATGAAACATCATCCTTAAACTGAAATGAAAAGTACTCCGCACACATCAACTCCGGAAAACAACATTCCATAGTTTAGAACACCAAAAATTTCAAACAACAAAGTTTAAAAACATAACATAGAGCCAAACATCTTGTGACAGCATGACCACTCTTACACCTGCCAAACAGAATAACAACAACAAAGCTGTAAAATCAAGCTATAAACCAAAAGCATAAAAAAATTCTAAACCAAGAGAAGAGATTTTATCTTATACATATGGAAGACCAATTTAAGCAGCAAATTATGATGCAAAAACAATTTAAGAAACAAAACTAAAACAATCATATTGGTGACATACCTCTTTCAATCTTTTCAAGTTCTGCAATATCCTCAAGGATTTGTGCATTAGTAAGCACTTGTGACTCGCATCGAATGTCTTGTTTTAGGCATTGCTCGGTACACATGAACACCTCATGCAGTGAGTAAGGCATCTTCGGGATGGGTCAAGGATCCTTCCACTTGCATTGAAAGCACCCTCGGATGCAACAGAAGAAACTCGCATGGCATGTATGGCAAGGAATCTTTTCCATATGTGAAAGAAGCGGGTAATTGGTACAGTTTCTCTTCCAAAATGAAAGAACATCACACTCTACACCAAGCATCAAGTCTGGATTCTCAACATCTTCTTTAAAGTATATATCCACCTCAACATCTTTGTCTCACTCCTATCTCATTCAACTTCTCCTTATACCTCTGGCCAATCCTCTTATAACCTAAACCATCATCAACTAAATCCATACTAACCGATGACTCTTGTCGACTACACTGAGAGGCTTGAGTGTTGGAGGTTTTAGACTGATCAACTTACCCTCCTTGACTCTTCCCATATCTCTCATTGTACTCCTTGAACATTGATAAGGATCAAATTATCCTAGAGAAACTCTCTTAAATAAAAGATTGATTGCAGTACTTCGGGATCAAATCAACAGGGAGCGTGGATAACACAATATACTTTAGATTTAAAATTAAGCTAGGCTAGAAATATTAAAAGCAGTAAATAAAGCAATAAAATCAGTTTATAAGATGAATGGGAAAGGTGCCAGACTTAGGGTTTAAATATGTAGAAGTTAAGGGTTATAAGAACTCAAATATGTAGATGTTAAGGGTTTAAATAAGAACTGTCTTAGGACTTGAATTCAACAAGAAAGTAATCCCGCTCTCGCATGCAATTACTACCAAATGCCTAAACTTATCAGATGCCAACTCTCTGTGGGAACCGAAATTGGGGTCAAAATCGGTCACGACGAAATCAATGTCTGAAAGTCCGTAAAAATCAGCATGAACATTTTTACGAAAAGTAATCCTCGTAAAGATATCTTTACGAAGAGCCTTGCGGTAAAATCATGTTCAAATCTCAATCGAACCACTAAATACGATTGTCCGAAGTCAACAGACATGTATCCAAATCGGCCGCGGACAAGCTCGAGTATGGCAATCGGACCGCAGATAAGACAAGCTCGATCGATACGCGGCGACCAAGCATGCACACAGCTCGGTCGCTACGTAGCGACCGAGCCCGAGCCTAGCGACCGAGCGTCCGTTCCGCTCGGTCGCTACGTAGCAACGGAGCGTCCATCCCGCTCGGTCGCTACGACACCAGTCCATGCATTCTCGTCTATCCTTCGATACTATCTCCCGAAGACCGTAGCGAACTCAGTTCATGTTTTCCGCCATTCTAAATCATCGATCAAACTTTGCGGTAAAAACTGCGAATAGTCCGTTCTTTATCGAAAGAAGTCGCAATAAACGTTTCGAGTCAGAATACGGCCCAAATGGACCTAAGACACGATTCGAGGCCCATCTTACGATTTTTTAACCAAAAGCCCGTAAACCGTAGGACGGTTTACACTTGGTTCGCAAGGGAAGATAAATGTCAAGTTTCCGCGGATAAATACGGAATTTTGAAGATAATTACGAAGATCAGAAAAAAAGGAATATCTCCATTTTATGCTATGACGGCTTAAGGGCAGAAGAGTAAAATCGTAAATCGACCTTGGAGCGAGTATATAAGGAGTCCTAGGCGAGAGGCATGGGGGGAGACTGTTTAGACTCGGAATTCTCTGCACTTAGAAACTTTAGGCTTTATTCTCGACAAGTTTGGTTTCTATGACTGGCACTCAATTACTAGACGAACTCGCCCAGGCAGTTAGATCTCTTGTCCAGATCTATCAATTGAACTACGATCGGCATGATCCTCCAAAATGGTATGTAGGCAGCCTTTAACTTGGTTCAGTCCGAAATCAATCAAAAACCTTTTATGTATCTATTTCGTCTTTTGTTATCGAACTGCGACTCAACTAGGTTTGAGCTATTAGGCCGCTAGAACTAAGTAACTCGCTGACAGCCTTTACGGTCAAAGCTTTTATGATCTCTTGTAATGATCGCAACGCTCTTACGCGGACTCGAAATAAGATCTACTGTTTTCTCTAAACTCGTTTGTTATCTTTTCATGATTTCCGCATATATTTTGTCACTTGTCGTTGGCTCTCGCAAAGATCCGGGACCTCTGGAAAATTAGGGTTTTCCTAGTTTCCCAATTTAAACAGAAATCGACAGTGCAACTTTCGGTTCCCACATCTGCTAATACCTTACGCCAAGCAATCAGAACACGAGATAACAACGATAAAGTATAAGGAATCGTAAAAAGAGAGCAAAGAGAAGTCTTATTCCGAATTTGCGTATGAGCGTTTACAACAAGGTATTAGCCTGGGCTCGAAAGCTGTCGGCGAGATTCCTAGTTCTAAAAACCCTAAGGCGGCTAAACCTAATTGAGTCGCAGCTCGAAATAACAAAAACGGAAAGTTGCCTAATTGCTCTAAGTGCTCATTTTGTTCTGAGAAAATCTTCTTTTATGTCTCACGCCTAGGACTCCTTATATACTCGCTCCTAGGTCGGTTTACGCTTTTCCTCTTCTGCTCTTAAGCCATCATAGCTTGAAAATGGAGATATTCCATTTTTCCCGATCTTCGTAATTATCTTCGAAAACTTCGTATTTATCCGCGGAAACTTGACATTTATCTTTTTCTTGTGAACCAAGCATAAAACCATCCTACGATTTACGGGTTTTTGGTTAAGAAATCGTAAGTGGGCTTTGAGTCACGTCTTAGTCCTCTTTGGACCGTCTTTTGACTCGAAACGTTTATTACAGCTTGTTTCGATAAAAATGAACTTTCCGTGGTTTTTATCGTAAAGTTCGATTGATGACTTCAAATGACGAGAAACATGAAATGGATTTGCTACGGTCTTCGGGAGATAGCATTAAAGAGTAGACGAGAATGCATGGATTCGTGTTGTATCGACGTTTCGGGAAAGCTCGATCGCTTCGTAAGGATCAAAATGTGCATGTGCTCGGTCGCTACGTATAGCGACCGAACCGTGTGCATGCTTGGTCTCCGCGTATTGATCGAGCTTGTCCATGGCCAGTCGGATACGTGTCTGTTGTCTTGGGACAATCTGTATTTCGTTCGACCGAGATTTCAAATAATATTTTACCGCAAGGCTCTTCGTAAAGATTTATTTACGAAGATTACTTTTCGTAAAAATTTTCATGCTGATTTTTACGGACTTTCAAACATTGATTCTGTCGTGACCGATTTTGACCCCAACAGTTAGCCCCCAAGCTCGTTAGAACCATGAGCTTCTAGCGTGCGGTTCTAGCGAGTGGCTTGGCAAGTTAGGCAAGTCAGGTGAGTTAGGCGGGATTAATGGTTGAAAATTTCCGTGGTAAGTGGTCTTCTCGCTCTTCTAAAAGTAGAACGCGATAAGATTGGGGCTGCGCCTTATGACCGCTGCCTACGTACCCTTGTTGAAGGGATCAAGCCATTCATAGTTCGTCCTGGACTTAAGGTTCTTATGACTAGTTTTCCAGCGAGACCTTTACAGTCTAGTTTATATGTAGAGGTTATCAGGCGTGTTGCTGCCGATGGCATTTTATATGGGTGTAGAAGGAAGACTACTAGTTGTTATCTCATAATCTAACTCTGTGTGAACTGCTATATCGGTGATTTGTTTCGAGAGTTTTCCGCAGTGTGTAAACTTGCGGGATTTCTGAAGACGCTCGAATATTGGCAAAGAGAAAATTTTTGGGATCTCGTATAAGGGTGTTTGATACTATGCCTAGAGATGTTAGAGACCAGTGCGCTGGGTTTAGGGCAAGACTTTACTCCTGGTTTTAGAGGGGGCGATGACTAATTCGACTTACGTATCCCATTTCAGTTTCATCATGATTCCATACTGATTTAAAGTCCGCGATAGGTTATCGGCTTATACGATTTGTATGTTTGGAACCGAGCATCTCTCCAAGGACAATTTTTAAGCCTCCTGGAAGTGCTGACCAAAAATTTTGGGTTTCTTTTATAGCGCTATTATCCTTTTGTCGGATGTACAAGGGTCATCTCTACGAGATGGCTAAGTCTGTTTAAGACGTTAAGAGTTTGTTGTGATCAGCAACAAACTTAATGGTAAAAATTACCATTTTGAGTCTTCGCGAATGATATGTTTTGAGAAGATGTTAGTGCGTATGACTGTCTGGTCTTCCAAGAAGGTGTTTTTATCGAGGAAGGAAATTTCGTCGAAGAATGAATCTTCAGGCGTCTGCGACGTCTCGCGATGCTGAAGATTTGTTATTCTTTCGTATGCGCGCTTCGTGCTTGAAATGTTTGCGGGCTTGATGATGTTTCGTGATGTTGCAAGGGTTTAGTCTTAGCCCTGCGTTTGAGAAACATTCTGGTTTGACTACGGATGTTCGTAGCCAAAATTGTTGTTCCTGTTTGGATGCTAATATTTGATTTGCGATTGAGGAATTAGGACTTAGGCGTCGCGTAAATTTTTCCATGGGAAGAATCGTTTTCCTTCACAGTGCTTTGTAAAGTGTTGGCCTTCCGAGATCTATTTCGTGCATTTTTTAGGATGTTTCGTATAGCTCTAGAAGCTTTGTTACGAATTTTTCCTTACATGCCGCGTATTATGGATAAAACGTTGCGGGCTTAAAGTGAATTGTGGATCGTATTGAACTTGGTCAGTTTTCGAAAAGTTTAGATTTTCCGTTAACCGTTTGATTGTTAGGACTGAGTTTCGTTACGAACAATTTATCATATGACTTCCGACTATGGGCTATACAATAATTATTCTCTTAATTGCCACATGACGTTTTTAGACAAATCGTAGATTGTCGTTTAGCCGTTAAGTGATGGAGCGATGGTTTCTCAAATAATTTGGCTTGGCGTGAGGGATGTGTTCACTTAGATAGCCAAGGATGTTGCAGGTCAAGGATTAGACCATGGTACTTTAACATTTAAGGTCATGTTAGTTTACGATCATCGTTTAAGGGGATGGCAAATATTGGTTTGGACCTTTAGTGGAAGGCGTAATTGACCGAGGGCCAAAGAGAGCTTGTCGAGATTGATAGGCCAAGTTTGTCTGGGTTATCCATGCTAATATGGCCGATAGTCGTAGAAAACGATTATCCGCTCTAGGTTTCAGTTATACGATGAATATTTCGTATAATGTGACATATAGTCTTATGAAAATCGAGTATTTTTTGTCTGAGGAAGCCGAAGCCCAAGAGGTTTGCTACATAACCAGTGTGGAGTCAGCGGCGGGATGACTGCCTTCTCGGATGTGACCGAGGAAAAAGAAAAGCAGAAGCCAGCGAGCCGCAAGGTTCTTCATAAAGCATGTTATGTTAACTTTAGAAAGTTTCTTCGTAAGACTTGGTCTGATTGTACGAAGGATTTTTCGCGTAAGTAACGGGGACCGGTTTTACGAAGGTTGTAAATCGGTGATATGTATACATATGTCAAAGTAGCGTTGTTTCTGCGGGTTTTACGAGAAACGTTTCTGCTGTGATTTTGATCTTAGGTGAAAGTTGCTTGGAGTTACTCATGGAGTGTTACCGAAGTTTATTTCAATACGATCTAGTCGCAAAACGTTTTTCATAGGTTTTTTAGAGGATTCTTATGACACATTCGTTTCTGGAACGAATTGGTCAACCAGAGGTGGATCTAGCTAACCATCGGGAGGAAAGTGCTCCTTTTAATGTGCACGATGCTACATCTATTCTCGAGTTTTCTTCGTCGCAAATGTTTTCGAATCTTTT
This sequence comes from Brassica napus, assembly GCF_020379485.1. Lineage (NCBI taxonomy): Eukaryota > Viridiplantae > Streptophyta > Magnoliopsida > Brassicales > Brassicaceae > Brassica > Brassica napus. The sequence goes on from NC_063438.1 coordinate 15,341,761, forward strand.
CCGTGACTCGCTTGGTACAACGAAAACTGAAAGAAATGCTTTGGTGATTGAAGATTTCTCGTAGAAATTTTAAACGAAACTGGCTTTCTAAAGCCGGAAAGGGCTTCAATACTTTGGCTAATCGTCGAGTTTCAGTTTGATATTGGGACAGGTTTTATGTATGCATGATTGCGACAAGAAATGATGTATAGTCTTTGAGATTATGTTCATGATCGTCTCGATACTTTGGTAGCGTTTAGACCAATTTTAGATTGTCGTTTGCCTATTTGGGACGATTTGCTTTGACGAGATTGTTTTCTTGACGATTTGCAAAAGTTTTTTTAAGTTTGGGAGCATACGAGTACAGTATACGTATCTACTCCCTTTTTTTTTTTTTTTTTTATTTTTTTACGAAAGAAAACGGTTGAACCGATACTTCGAAGGGTTGCGTACGTTTCTTCTTCTGAGGTTTGGAATGATCGATAATCCGGGACGATTTAAAGACGACGCTTGGACAGTATTTTGGTTGTTTCCACGTTGACGACTTGGAATATGTCGGTTCCGAGAAAATTGCTAGTAACGAATCGGTTTTAAGACGACGTTCATGTCTCTAGTTTTTTCTCTCTTTAGGAAGCGAGCTTGATATGCATGGCGATCATTTCTCGATTTTCAGAGAGTTTAGATCGGTTTGCAAGATCTGGCTGAACAGTTATGGGACGATATATCGAGACATGAAAAATCACCTAAGACTTAGGTCGCTAAACTATCCACCTAGGTTTTACGTTCCTTAAAGTTCTATGGCAGTCTCAAAGGCATTTTTATTTCTTAGTAATTTTCTATGAAAATTTCAAGTCTGATTTCAAAAATTTCAAGTCGGAAATACCTTAGTTCTCTAGAAGATGTAGTTTTGTCTCTTCTCAGTTTTGCTTGTTTATTTCCCCTTCCTCTTCTCGTGTATGTTCGCCATTTTCGTTATTGGTGTTTATCCTTTGAAACTTGACATTTATCTTCCGAACTTGACTGTTATCTTTTCCTTAGATACGACGTCAATTTTTATAAAAAGGTTTAACGTAATCGTATAGTTGAGGCGGCTAAGGTGTTAAGTTGACCGTTTCCGTTTTATACGATTAATTTGAATTCATGCGAGAAAGTTTCAATGGTAACTCCAATCGAGACGACACAAGAGATGTTTCGATCGAGATTCGAAGGAGAACGCAAAGATGGAGGTAAGGGCGAGCAAGCCAAGGAGTTTAGACGAGTCTAACTTGTTTTCGTCGTAAAATCTCAATGGAAACTCCGATTGAGACGAAACGAAAAGCGTTTCGATCGGGATTCAAAAGAGAACGCAAAGGAGGACCTTTCTGAAGCCTGACAGGTTGCTATGTATCGAGTGGAGGTCTGACAGGTCGCTACGTAGCGAGTAGAAGCAAACCAAGAAGAGTCCTACTTGTTTTCATTGTAAAATCTCAACGGAAACTCCGATTGAGACGAAACGAAAAGGGTTTCGATGAGGATTCAAAAGAGAACGCAAAGTAGGACCTTTTTGAGGCCTTACAAGTTGCTACGTAGCGAGGGGAGAGTTGGCTTGAGCTCGGTCGCTACATAGAGACCGAGCTATGTGCTTGCTCGGTCGCTACGTAACGACCGAGCCGTGTACTTGCTCTGTCCCTATGTAGCGACCGAGCTTGGCTGGAACTCGGTCTCTACGTAGCGACCAAGCTTGGCTGGAGCTCGGTCGATACGTAGCGACCGAGCTATGTAATCAATTTGTTGCGCTTTCTTTTTACGCGATTAACCTAGGGGTTTTCTGCGGTTTTTGGGAGAACCAGTTTTACCCTTCCGAAATGTTTTCGGAAAACGTATTTTGGTAAAATCCTTAGCATTGAGATTTCTCTTGTTCGGTAATGAGCCAAACTTATGGGGTTTGATAAGATTTATCGTTTTCCTTTATGTTTAGAAAGAGAAATCGCGAGCTTGTTTCATTGCACTTCCTGTGGCGAAAAGTCGCAGCAAGGTTTTCGATTTTCTCAAGAACTGTGGCGTTGGCCAGAGGCGCTGGCCAGAGGCGCAGTGGCGGCTGGAATTTTCTTACCAGCGTTATTGTGAGCTGCGATTTTTTCTTTCGAATTTCCAGACAATGTTTTGATCAAGCGTTTTGTGGCTGAGAGTTAGATTGATCCGTACTCCCCCCTCCTTCTAGCGCCAAACTGTGGGAACCGAAATTCACACTATCGGTTTCCGTTTAAATTAGGAAACTAGGAAAACCCTAATTTCCCAGAAGTCCCAGATATCTGCTAATACCACACGTCAAGCAATCAGAACACGAGATAACAACGATAAAGTATAAGGATTCGTAAAAAGAGAGCAAAGAGAAGTCTTATTCCGAATTTGGGTATGAGCATTTACAACAAGGTATCAGCCTGGGCTCGAGAGCTATCAGCGAGATTCCTAGTTCTTAAAAACCTAAGGCGGCTAAACCTAATTGAGTCGCAGCTCGAAATAACAAAAACGGAAAGTTGCCTAATTGCTCTAAGTGCTCAGTTTGTTCTGAGAAAATCTTCATTTATGCCTCTCGCCTAGGACTCCTTATATACTCGCTCCTAGGTCAGTTTACGCTTTTCCTCTTCTGCCCTTAAGCCGTCATAGCTTGAAAATGGAGATATTCCATTTTCCCCGATCTTCGTAATAATCTTCTAAAACTTCGTATTTTTCCGCGGATGCTTGACATTTATCTTTCCTTGCGAACCAAGCATAAACCGTCCTTTGGTTTACGGACTTTTGGTTAAGAAATCGTAAGTGGGCTTCGAGTCACGTCTTAGGCATCTTTGGGCCGTCTTTTGACTCAAAACGTTTATTACGGCTTCTTTCGATAAAAACAAACTTTCCGCAGTTTTTATCATAAACTTCGATTGATGACTTCAAATGACGAGAAACATGAAATGAGTTTGCTACGGTCTTCGGGAGATAGCATTAAAGAGTATATGAGAATGAATGGATTCGTGTCGTATCGACGTTTTGGGAAAGCTCGATCGCTTCGTAATGATCGAAACGTGCATGTGCTCGGTCGCTATGTAGCGACCAAGCTTGGTTCTGAGCTCGGTCGCTACGTAGCGACCGTGCCGTGGGCATGCTCGATCGTTACGTAGCGACCGAGCAGTATGCGTGCTGGGGCTCGGTCGCTACATAGCGGCCGAGCGGCACGTGTGCTCGGTCGCTACGTAACGACCGAGAAATACGCGTGCTCGGTCGCTACGTAGCGACTGAGCTTGGATTAGGCTTGGTCGCTACGTAGCGACCGAGCGGTACGCGTGCTCGGTCGCTACATAGCGACCGAGCCGTGTGCATGCTTGGTCTCCGTGTATTGATCGAGCTTGTCCATGGCCAGTCGGATACGTGTCTGTTGTCTTGGACAATCTGTATTTGGTTCGACCGAGATTTTGAATAAGATTTTACCGCAAGGCTCTTCGTAAAGATTTCTTTGAAGATTACTTTTTGTAAAAACGTTCATGCTGATTTTTACGGACTTTCAGACATTGATTCCGTCGTAACCGATTTTGACCCCAACACTCTCGTTGTGGCTCTAATTATTCAAGACAAGCTTTAAGCTTCAATTTGATATGTTCACTAAGTTTCCTAAACCAACTCTCATTGTATTTATCAACTTAGCTCAGCAGGATTTATTTCAGGAGTCGAACCCACTCTCGCGATTGTCAATTATCCTATGATCAGGTTTGTAGTTAGGTATTGAAGAATACAAGCGATAAGAACCCTAAAACCCTAAATCTAATAAGTAAATTGATCAGACATATTCAAGCAAGACATATAGATAAACTGAATAAAATTCATTAAAAGTAGAGATATATATAAGGAGTTCCAATCAAATCTTTGAATGTGTCTTGTGATCTTCTCTCCAAAAACCTCTGTTAGAATAATAAAATTCTTAGTCTAAAAAATGGCTGTAAAAACAATATAAATAGGTCAAAACATGTACATGGTTCATCTTGAAATTAGTAGAAACTTCTGGGCCAAAAGTGCAATTCTTGAAATCTTGGGTTGGCCATGTGACACATCAGTTTCGACTGACAGTCCTTCGATATATCGGCTTTCACTTCTGTCTTCTTTCATAGCTACGGGTTTTCCAATCTTTAAGCTCCAAATGACTCTATGATCTCCACAATACTCCAAACAGTACCTAGACTTGAAATGACCTTAAAATAGATTAGAAACATAATATAAAGACTCTGTAAAGGACTTATACTATGGGTTAAAAGTGGTAAAAATCATAGTATATCAAACATACTACACAAAACACTGATCACAAATTCATACATTTCTTTACCTTTGTCATGTCCATAAAGCTCTTCAAAACACATGCTTGCGAGATCCAGCTTCTTCGTGGGATCAAAAAATTGTCGCCACAATTAACATCTTATTGATGTTCTTCATCCCATCCCAGTATTTGTCAAACTTCACATACATCTCCACAGCCTTTTCCTTGAGTTCATGATCTTTTCTATGGCTCAAATCCATAAGGTTAGCAGTTATGGTTACAATTCCCATAACACTTGTAAGCACTGAGAGAGGTAGAGTCAGATACACCTAGAGTGAAGTTGTAGAAGATGACTAAGAACCGGTCAAATCTTTTTATTTCTCTACAATGAGTAAACTGAGGAGGGCCTATCAGGTTGATGATATGTGCACTACATCTCAAATGCATGAATTCTCCATCTAAAACTAATGCCTCGTTAGGCAGTAAAAAAAACTGACTCTGAAATCTTCTCAATGCAGATTAATTAGGCGTTGAATTGTCTACATTTACAGAGAATACCTTTCCTATTCCCAGTCTACATTTACAGAGAACCTTTGAAATTGTCTCACTTTTATGATCAGTGACGTGTTTGAACCCAATGATAAATTTCTTCAGTCGCCAACACACATCACTGTAATGGGAGTCACAACCATGTAACTAGCACATGTGAGAAAGAACAAACACATAAGAATCAAACCAAACACATAAGGAACAAAATCATTTAAACTAAAGTCCTTAGGCGTTACTTGAGCCACCCAAATATCAGTAGTCAGTGAAACTGTTTGCTTATTTTCTTTAAAGCACTTCTTCATAACAGCCTTCCGCTGCAGATACAGCTAAAAATGTCTCTTGTTGATGTCCTTCTTGAAAGAGGTTTGTATAGTTCCATCTACACACCTAACATACAAAGTTATATACTAAAATAAACTAAAGCATTAAACTATGTCTTACTTAGATAATATAAGAGAAATCTGACCTTGGTACAAAATTGTTTCCAAGCAACACCTTCTACGAAGCACAGTGGTAACTCTCCTATCACCATTATCTCATTTGTTGCTTCTCTGAAAGTGTGTTCACTAATCATTGCAGCCTTCAGCTTTCCTTCTTCGCTGATGGCAGGCTGATAAGAGCTTTGACCCTCTGAAAGGGTCTTGATGTGTTTGCATACGGAAAGATGCTTCAGAAAGTTTGTTGTTTCCAACTTTGTAGAACAACAAAACTCCTTATTAAAATAATGATATATACATTTGTCACGATTCTCCTTTGTTCTTGTGAAATGTCCCAAGATTTTAGACCTTGCAGGAAGAATCCTAGGTTATTTCTTTTCCTGGTATGTTGCTCTACTAGATTCAGGTGATTCTTTACCCTTGCCTTTACTGTCTGCCGTCAGCAACTCTTGTCCTTCATCGGCTTCTACATCATTGTTAACAGTAACTTGGTTTGGAGTTGAAGATGAATCCATCTGAAATAAAAGAGAGTATTGGATTCATCACATAAGACAAAGCGATAAAACACATTCATAAATCATCTACAAAACTCTACTCAACACGTGATTCGTTACAAAGAAATAAGATTCATCTTCAAAAACCCCAAAAAGTCAATCGCATGCATGATTCATCTATATAAAACTGGCCTAACCGACTCATGACTCGTTACGTAGGAATAAGATTGTCAACTCGTGACTCATAATAGAGGAAGACAATGTCGACTTGTGACATGTTACTAACCTGGAATTGATTTCTCTAAATCACAGATGGTGGAGACAGAGTGAGCTCAATATTTAGGTTTGAAGCATGATAGACACTCTGCTACTCTTTGATTTAATAGGAGATTAGGGATTTCGAAACTAGGAAGAAGATGAATTGCTCCGTGTAATGATTTTGATCTGAAACACAAAATATTGGAACTCGTAAAACGCATGTTGTCTATACACAAGATATGTATAATGTCATAAAATTTTGATTTATTTTGGGTTATGTTTCAGTTATCGGTTTAAACCAAACCAAACCCACGGTCCAATATATTGAAAGATGAAACCCGATCAGGTTTTTTAAAGTATCTGAAACCGATATGATACCCTTTATTTTGGGTCGGGTTCGAGTTCGGGTTACGACTTTGTGCCCATGCCTAAGAGAAGATGTAACAAGACAACAATAAAACAAAAGAAAAAAAAAGACAACTGTGGGAAACAGAATATGCTTTTTATTTATGGATTATTGATTTAGTATGCTATTATTAATCATATCATACAGCCTAATTAGTCGGTTTGCAATTCCTAGCCAGCAATTATGTGAAAAATTGTGGAAGGTTACATGAAAAAAAATTTGGATTATTAATTGAAGATAAGTTAGCATAGATAACAAAAAAAGAAACGAAACTAAGTACCCATAAGAAGGTATGTGCTAGGATATTCTTTGTGTATTATGTATTTTAGCTTGGGTTGACTAGTGCAGTTGATAATAGGAGATTGTACTATGTTTAATATATGTTGTTTACATATCATGCATGTCCAACACATTTGGTGTTCTTTCTATACGTCACTTTGCTTATATTATCATATGCAACAATGTAAAATATAGTATGTCGTATCATCGTGTGTCCAATGTTTTTCTCCAACAACCACCATGAAATAATTGAAAGGATATTATGAATATTATACTATATTTTATCTTATGACATAGTATATTATGTAACAATATCTAGTGATTTTCTCTTTTTTTTTTGTCACTCAATGTGTTTATTTTCTCTTTTTATCTGTTCTTGTTTTTCTCTTGTTTTTCTTTTATGATTTAATGATTATTATGTTCTATTCACAATATTGCCAATGTACGCTCCTTCTCTTCATTCTCATGCTCCTCTTCCTCCTCCTCTTTTTTAATTTCCCGCCACCCGCACCCCCTTGAAGTTTGTAAGACAATTATGTTTATTAATATGCTATTGATGACAAAACAAATACTATTTTTCAAATACATATAGTATAGTATAGTTTTTATGATTCATATTGTGTTACTCGGCCAGACAGCACGTGCGGGTAAGGAGAAAGTGGTCCACTTTTGTGTAAAACCGTCACATACCAGCACCACTTTATTATATGGTTATTTGATCAATTTTTCTCCTACTATATGCATTCCGCCAATTCACCCTTAAATGAAAGCTTTTAGTTTAACAAAAATTGTGAAGGTTGTCCACTTAAAATGGAACCACAACAGAGGCTGAACTCTGAAAACAAAAACAACATATGACATGGAAAAAACATTTTAAATAGTGTTATATAAAAACATTGAGGAAGAATATTTTCATATTGAGGAAAAGTATTATTAGCAAGGTCCATTTTAAGTGGAAGGTTGTCCACTTAAAATGGAACCACATCAGAGGCTGAACTCTGAAAACAAAAACTAACATATGACATCGAAAAATCATTTTAAATAGTGTTATATAAAAAACATTAAGGAAAAGTATTTTCATATTTAGGAAAAGTATATTCATATTGAGGAAAAGTATTATTAGCAAGGTTTTATTTAAAATCATTTGCATTGTATATTGACAATTAAAAAGAAGACTCTTCATGTGGATATGATGAGTAAAGGTGATTTTCTTCTTTCATCTAAATAAATAGCTTGGAGTAGTGAGCAAATCAATTGTTATGACCAGTTTCAGATTCAATTCAGATGTGAAGAATCAAAAATAAACTCCCTAGCAGCAGGTTTTACTGAAGTAACTTTTGCATAAATCTAAAAATTGTTGTAGTGGTGCAATCTAGATCAGCCTCAATTAAAGGCTTTGAATATAATGTGTGGATCAGCCAGATAAGGCCAATGCACAATCTAATGGGCTGAAGTTGACTTAAGCAAAGTTTAGTGGGTTGAGAAAGATCTAATAGATTTGATCCATGAAGTATTGGACCGAGAGAAGACAAAATCTATGACTTCATAAGGTGTGGATGATCAAGTCTTTGTCAGAAAATGAAAGGGATGAACAAGTTTGGATAGAAAATGGACTGGATAAGTTAAAATGACTGAGAAATGGACTGAACAAAAGAGATGGGCGAGAAATGGCTTGGAAATGGAAGATGAAGAACCAAAGCTTGAAATGGATCATCATAAGCATTTTCATCAACCAAATGATTCGTGGATAGGATGCAGTTGTTCATGGATCAACTCAAGGGGGAAGATGAGGGGTGTACTAGAGGCCACGATCACTCGTTTGTGAACTGTGGTCTTCTCCTTGAAGATGTGGAATGGTAAAAAGATGCATAGCTAATCTATGCCATATATGTGCCATGCTTTTGCCAAAATGATCACGTTGGAGATTCTTCTTCGTATGCGAGTTCAATGTTCTTATGCTGAGCAGAGAAATCAATTGATACGATATAAGCTTGAAAGTTTCAAAGACTGATGGTTGAATCTTAAAACTCAGCTGGTTACAAAATATAAAGGATAAACATCATCTATTATGTCTAAAAAATCCCTAATCTTAACCTATTTTATTTCTGGAAATCAATTCCTATCCTAATTGTTTCATATGGTTTAATAATATTTCTAATTCTATTTGATTTAAGATATCCAAGTCTATCCCTAATTGTTTTAAATTTAAACAAAAAAAAACTTATTTACAATAAAAATAAGCCATGTGGACGTTTTAAATCTTCTTGGGCCAAGTCTAGACCAAGAGTCCTAGTTTTGACTAAATGACTAGGATTTTATTTTACATTTTACATATAATAATCATACTATTTTATGAAAAAAACGTTGAAAATGACATTACATGGCTCTTGGGTCACGTAACAACTTATAGACAACGTCTTTCAATTTAGAGAACAAAATAAAATTTGAGTGGAAAAATATATATAGTGTGCTATTAACTGATGGTGAACGATTTTAAAGAGAAGCAGAACTTTAACTAAAACTTGCTCTTATAGAGAATATCTACTGAACTAACCTTTTATTAAAGACGGAATTTTAGAAAGGAGGAACACTTGCATGAAATAAGTTTTACAATTAAAGTAATTGTTTTGTGACCAACTCTTGTACATCACCGCTGAAGGGAAAATTCACAAAAAGAGAATTGTGTCCTTAATTTAAGGATTGGTTTGGTTTAGTTTTGGTTCAAGTTTTGTTAAATATTTAAAATCTGAACTAAAACTTTTACAAGTTTAGTTAAACCGAGTTGAATTGGATACCTTTGAAAATTGCTGTTTATGGAAATGAAGGTTTTTAATTATTATAGTAAATATAAACAAACAAAGAGTGATCCTGCCGGCTCTGTTTTCTAGAGCTCACTTTCCTGTATAAATTTCAAATTATGACTCCGGTCTATTGTATTAAGCATGTATCTTTTTAATATAAGTATCTTTGTGCTAAATAAAGAAGGGAAATTGGTATATATAACCAAGAAAAAAGCATAATTTGCACACTAACCAATTGACCTATTATACCAATATGTCTCATGTTTTTAATGTAATAATGCCCTTTTATCCTTGTAAGCAACTGGCTCAACCTGAAAAATAATAACAATTTACATTATTAATTATTTCTTGCAAGTAATTTAATTTTAGATATCCACTCATCTTCTGCAAGTAATTTAATTTTAGAGAAGATGAATTTTTTTCTTCTCAAATTTGTGGGATTGTTGATGAAATTGTCTTTGTTGATAGTTACGAGAAATAATAGAGCTTCATAGACTCGTGTGGTGAACGACAAGACTTGTGCAGTGGCGATCACCTCCATCTATATAATCGGCTCCATCATCATGATCAATTATCTCACCGCCACCACCGTATTTGTTTCTGCTGCAGTTGTTCTTCTTCTCCTAATTTCTACGACCGTGTGTTCTTCCATTCCATCTACTGTATCAAGTATAAATTTTTTCTCTCCAATACGGTTACATGTATTATATCCACTGATTTCGTCACACAAACTTATATTTTGTCACTGTAAATGATCTATATTTGATTGGAGAAGATGAACAGATTTTGTTTATTGTATTATCTTCTATTTTATGTATATAGAATAGAAATGTAAAACAATATGTATTATGTTTGTTTTATTCATATTATGTAATGCATTTTGTTACTATACTATTATATTATGTTCCATTCCATTTGGGTTTATGGTTTATATTTGGGTTTAGGTTTACTTATTAAAGTTTAGGGTTTATATTTGGATAAGGATTTAGTGATTAGAACTTTAGGTTTAGTATTTAGAAGGTGACATGTATGGTTGGGGTTTAGGGTTTTATTTTTTTCCATGCAATCACAGACAATTCATAAACATACTATGTTATTTATTTTGTTCCCTTCTATTTGGGTTTTGGATTTATATTTGGGTTTAATTAGGGTTTACTGATTATAGTTTAGGGTTTATATTTGGATAAGGATTTAGTGATCAGATCTTAGGGTTTAGTATGTAGAAGGTGAAAGGGTATGGTTGGGGTTTAGGGTTTTAACTTTTTCCATGCAATCATAGACAATTCATAATTTTATCAATATGTACTATGTTATTTATTTTTGTTTCGTTCTATTTAGGTTTTAAGTTTATATTTGGGTTTATTGTTTACTTTTGGGTTTAGGGTTTACTGATTAAAGTTTAGGGTTTAATATTTATGGGTGGGGTGAGACTGAGATAAGGTTTAGTATCTAGGAATTGGACTTGGGATATGTTTAGTATTTAGGGGTTGTAGCTCGGGTTGTAATCCTATACTACTTCGGTGATAAGGGTTTAGGGTTTAGTATTTTTGGGTTGGGGTGGTGTGGAATTTTGGTTTATTTCTTAGGGGCTGGGATGGGGTTGGTATCCTAAACAACTTTTGTAAAATGGAATAGAATATGTTGGATATTCCGTATAGACTGGTTTTATTCATTTTTATACTATACAGATTGACTGGAATATTGTTTTTTCAGTTTAGTTTATGTTGGTTTCGGGTTCAGGCCGGATAAGCAGTACATTTCGATGTCAGCATAGAAGTTTAAAAATATTACTATTAAAATTATTCACTGTCAAAAATGTAAACTGTAAGAACATTTCCCTTCGTTCTTGTTAGTTTTTTTTGTATTTTGATATGTGGTTCTCGTCACGACACGCAACACTCACATACTATCACTTTTAACTGGTTACTTGTTAAGGCAAAGGGTAAAACAGGTTAGTTTGTGTATGAAATATCTGACACTAAATAACGTCAAAAACAAAGTTACTTGCTTAATTTAGTCTCGATTTATGTCTAGTACGCAAATTAGCCCTAAGAAAATTAGAATGTATAACCAAGAAAAAAACATAATTTGCACACTAACCAATTGACCTATTATACCAATATGTCTCATGTTTTTTATGTAATAATACCTTTTTATCCTTGTAAGCAACTGGCTCAACCTACAAAATAATAACAATTTACATTATTAATTATTTCTTGCAAAAAAACCTCGTGTCTCTTTGATATCCACTCATCTTCTCAAGTAATTTAATTTTGGAGAAGATGAATCTGTTTCTTTTCAAATTTGTGGGATTGTTGATGAAATTGTCTTTGTTGATGGTTGCGGTGATTAATAGAGCTTCATAGACTCGTGTGGTGAGCGACAAGACTTGTGCAGTGGTGATCACCTCCATTTATATAATCGGCTCCATCATCACGATCAATTATCTCACCGCCACCACCGTATTCGTTTCTGCCGCAGTTGTTCTTCTTCCCCTAATTTCTACGACCATATGTTTTTCCATTCCATCTACTGTATGTATCAAGTATAAAGAATCGGTGAGTTTGAAAAAAAAAAAAAAAATAATAAACAATCGGTGATGGTAGTTTGTTTGACAAATATTAGTGTTCAAGAAACAAAGAACCAAAGTTGTTAAAATCAACATGGGTTATTTAAAATACAGGAATAAGAAAGTTGCAACCACCATGTTGGTTCGTTTTCAACACCTGTCTTGTTTATGGGTCATTATTACAACTGTATCCGATTCTTCTCTTTCAAGCATCATTTATAATACCAGAAAACTCCCCATTACGTTTCACATCTTCCAAAATATATATAGATAAATAATATAGATTATGATATGAAAAATAAATTTGTTAATATATGAATTCACCACCAACTTATGTTGTATTGGAAGAACAGCAACCTTAGTAGCTTTCATGTCCTCCTCAACTTCCTCAATCATTTACTTTCTTTTATGCTACATTATACTCTTCTTTATAGTTATATAACTTCTCACCGTTATCAAAACCCTTCATTGTTGTATTCATCGACCAAAAGCAAGATCGAAAAATGAGGACCAAATCTCAGTCTTCTGTTAATCTGAAGGTCATATTCACATGCTGCTCAATCTTGATATTTCTCATTATCTTCTTTGCAAGATCAAACATCTCTTCCTCCTCCTCAAAGCCCCTTTCCGAAACCAATCTCTCTCAAGAAGAAGTAGAAAATCAGCATAAACCAAAAGGATGTCCAACAACACAACAATGCACAAAGATGCCAATCTCTTTATCCGACGCATTAGTTCACTACGTCACCAGTAACGTCACTCCACAACAGACATTCGACGAAGTCTCTGTCTCAAAGAGAGTCTTGGACAAGAAGTCTCCATGTAACTTCCTAGTCTTTGGATTAGGTCACGATAGCTTGATGTGGGCATCTCTCAACCATGGTGGTCGTACCTGTAAGTGTTTTTAATTTCCTCTGCGTCTATCATTACAACAACAGAGCTAACGAAGTTTCTTGTTTCAGTGTTTATTGAGGAAGACAAGGCTTGGATCGAGACTGTGACTAACAAGTTCCCAAACTTGGAATCTTACCACGTCGTTTACGACACTAAAGTGAAAAACTCCGACAAGTTGATGGAGTTGGGAAGATCAGAGGAGTGTACATCCGTCACCGATCCAAGAAACTCGAAATGTGATCTAGCGTTGAAAGATTTTCCGGCAGATTTTTACGAGACGAAATGGGATCTGATCATGGTAGATGCTCCAACTGGTTACCACGAGGAAGCTCCAGGCAGGATGAGCGCTATTTACACGGCGGGGCTTTTGGCTCGCAACCGTGAAGATGGAGAAACTGACGTTTTTGTTCACGACGTTAACCGTCCAGTGGAAGATGAGTTCTCGGCGACTTTCTTGTGTAAGGGATACATGAGGGAGCAAAATGGGAGGCTAAGGCACTTCACCATCCCTAGTCACAGGGCTCGAACTGGAAGACCGTTTTGTCCTGTGGATGTTGATCGCCGCCGTTGATTTTATTTTTTCCAGGAAATATTTGTGTTGCGGAGATCTATGCAGTTAACCGGACTCAGGGCCGGTAAATTGATTTACCTAGTGGATCTAGAGTCACTTTACTTAGCTTTTTGTGTGTGTTTTTGCTTTATCTTGATGATTACCGTTTGGTTAAGGATTCAGTGCATTTACTGAAACGATGTTTGTTTAATGTAGTTATTCATATAATTATTTGTCATTTTAATGAACACAAATAAGAAAAAAATATCAGATACGGTATAGAAAGTACTCCCTCCCCTCTCTTCTTAAATATCAGATGTTTAGCTAAAACACACACATATATTAACAATTTTTTGTCTAAAAAATATTATTAAAACTATAAATTAATGATATTCAACCAATTACAAAATAAATTATTAAATATGATTGATTACATAGTTTTTAATAAAGTAAAAGTCACATAAAAAAATAAAGACATCTTATAATTATATATTAGAACATTAAAATTCTTTGAAACAACTACATTTAAGAACAAAGGAAGTAAATTGTATTTTTGCTGATTTTGTTTTTTTTTTTAAAGAAGAATTGATTTTTAATACAATATAAAGCATACATAAAAAACTGTTCAAAAAAGCGTCTCAAAAGAGTTTGGTTTGAATGCTTGGAAGCTAAAGGAGCCTCAGAAGATATGTCATCTTATATGGCAATTGATAACATGTCATGTAGCATTAACTAAAGATTTGATAACACATAATATGAGATGCGATAGTTATTGCCCACGATGTAGAGAACCGTAAGAATCTGTTACTCATGCCATCTTCGAATGTCCGTCAGCTTTACAAGCTTGGTCCCTATTAGCACACCAACAAGCCCAAATATCTTTCCGGTGTCGAGTATTTATGCTAATATGAACTATCTATTCTGGAGAAAGAACTACATTGTTGAGTTAGAATTAGACATGGATCCTTATCCTTGGATAATCTGGTATATTTGGAAGGCCCGAAATGACAAGCTTTTTAGGTGGATAGATAGAGATCCATTGGAGCTAGTTCGTTATGCAGAGAGTGAGTGTCAAGCTTGGTTCAATGCAAACGAGATGGTGCCATCTACCCCACAAGATCACAGTACTGATGAACCCCAAGTTTTAAGCTTGGGTAACATCTGCATGATAGATGAGTCATCGACATCCACGTCATGGTTTAGCGGGTGTGGATGGGTTTGGATTGATATATTGGGGAAGGTCCTATTTATGGGGACACAGAATTCTACACGGCGAGAGTCTGCCTTGCATTCAGAAGTGGAAGCCCTACGATGGGCGATGAGGAGTATGCTTCAACATTTGACATGTCAGAGCTTTAGGACGGATTGCAAAGATTTGATCGCTATGATTAGGGAGTTCAATGCTTGGCCAAGCTTTGCAACAGAGTTGAAGAGGATAGGGACTTTGCAAATATGATTTATGGACTTCAAAATTATTCATATTCCAAGAGCGTAAAATCAAATTTCGGATTTTTTAGCTAGGATTGCGAGGTCTTTCTATAAAGATCTATGTTTGATTGGTTGTTCTATTCCGGTCTAGTTACCCAGACCACCTCAACTTGAGTAATAGAATAATCTTTTGATATGAAAAAAAAAAAAAGAGTTTGGTTTAGCGAAGTAAACAAAGAAAATGATAAAAGAGCAAAATACTGGCTGAAAAACTGACCTGGGACTAGTTTCGCCACAACCGCCATATCAAGTCATCAATTAAATCATACATCCACCAAACCCATCTAAGTGTACCTATAGGCCATAAGACAAGCTTACTTTTTTTCAGTGGTCTTTATGTTCACTTTGTGTAAGAATATAGGTATTTATGAGGATCGTTAAGATATATCGAACTGATTGGCAACCAAAAGGTATATTTTAAAGAAAAATTTTCTAGCATATCTTTTATAAGTTTTTGTCACAAGAAAATAGTTCTTAATGAGGAAAATGACCAAAATAAGTTTTATTGAAGTGTAAAAATACATTTATACCATAGGGTTAACTAATCTAGACTTAGGGTTTAGAGTTAAGGGATAGAGTTTTGAGGATGGGGTTTCAAATTAAAAAAAAAAAAAAAAATTCAAAATAAAAAAGGGCTATTTTGATCATTTTTCTTATTGAATGATGTTTTAACTCAAAAATACTTTTTGAGAGAATTGTCATATTTTAAATATCTACTGCATTTAAGTTACCTTATTAAATAAAGTATAATACGTTTTAGATTGCATTTTGCGCATAATGAACATTATGTATACAAATTATTTTACGTAGTATTATTTATTTTAGTGTTTTACATATTATGAATAATAAAAAATAAAAATTCTAAATAATTGAAAATTAATAACTATTATGTATATAATTAAGTTGACGTGAGCAGATAATTCAAAACAACCACATCTTGTTTATTTACAATCAGTTTATAGTAAATAAATCCAAACAATCACTTTTAACTATTTTATATGGTATATAGTTAAGTTTAAATGATATTAACATATATATATAGTATATTTTAATATGGTTATCTATTAAATAAGATTTTTTACTCATATGATTTATGACAATTTATATCTTTTTTTTCTCTAGTAGTTGTAACTTAGCCTCATTTTTCTTGTTCACCAATTGATCTAATTCTTGATAAATATAAATTAGTATATGCACATCTCAAGACATGCTCAAATACACTTAAAGATATAGAACTCTTCAAAGCAAGCTCCGGTTTAGCATTCTTCTGCGTCCACTCCTTGCTTCCGCGGTTGTAACATCTAATAAGTCCTCACTCATCGAGTATGACTTCATAGTTAGATTGGTTTAAGATTTTACATTCCCATTCCAACAAAACGGCCTACTAATTCAATACTTATAATACACTCGAGCTCTCTTTCAACCATGATCTTGATAATGACGTCATAGAATGCCTTTGATACCATGTAAAGAATTCTAGATTAAAAAAAACTAACACAAGACTGTAAAACCCAAGAATCCTGAAAGGAATAAAAATCTTTTAAATATGAATACGAATATGGAATAACATCAAGAGAAAACTTGACAATATTATAGAAAAGCAAGAAAAGTTAGGAAGAAAACTTTTTTGAAAAAACTTCTTGTGCATATTACAAATGATGAGGTGAAAAAGTATTTAGACCATGTACAATGAGGTAGTTGAAAATGTTATTCTACGATTGAAAGCTTGCAATGATGGTGTAGAAAAAAAAAATATAAATTGTTATTCAATGTTATTCAACTAGTTGAAAAATATAGAAGTATGGTCCACATGGAAGACTTAAACCAATCAAAGTTAATATGTGTCTTCCACGCTCTTGAAAAAAGAGTCAATGTTGGAAATTCTACCGGTTTAAAACAAATAAAAAATAACAATATAACTATTAAATCCTAATTGGTTGTTTAAATAATATAGATTTGTATTCACTCTTATTGTTTCAAGTGAATTATTTTATATGAAATATTTTTTTTAAAAAAAAAATTATATCAAAATTCTTCATTTTTATGCTTCATAAATAGATATTGATTCATTTAATTTGGATACATAATTTTTATTATAATATTTCTATTATTTACTAATAAATTATTATTTATATAAATGAATTTTTTATTAAAATCAAATTTATCATTAAAATTTATAAATCGAAAATTGAAAATATTTTTATCAGTAAAATGGTAGAATGTTAAATTTTTAAAGAAAATCATTGTATAACATAAAAGTTAAATAAGTGTTAATAATAAGTGGAATAAAGACAATATAATAGGATGATGTGGATTGTAAAAATGTAAAAAGGTGGCTGCTGAATAATAGTTATATAACCTCAAACATCTTACAAAATATCTAAATTATTCAACCAAAACCTCCTTCTTAAATATATTTCGAGTTTTTTACTACAATATCTAGATGTTTGTATAGTAAAATATTACATACTTGTCCAATAAAATCCTCTTCAACACTTGAGGAGATGATGATGTTTCTAGAAAAAATGGGGTTAACTTGATTATATCCAATAATATATTATTTGATTATGAACCCATAATTAAGAATAAGCCAAAATCAGGTTTAGCT
Organism: Brassica napus; assembly: GCF_020379485.1. NCBI lineage: Eukaryota > Viridiplantae > Streptophyta > Magnoliopsida > Brassicales > Brassicaceae > Brassica > Brassica napus. The sequence continues at coordinate 15,359,343 of NC_063438.1, forward strand.
TTAATAAAAGATACGATTAGAATAGCTGTGAGACCATGTCACAAATCGCTTTATAACTTATCATTTTGTTTTCTAGAGATTTAGCAAGTGTAAATCGAGATGAGTAGATCAATGTTTATTTAAATTGAAAGTTGAAAGTTGGTAGTAATTAACTTCAATGTTTATTTGAATTTACATAATAATGGTAGATCATAGTCTTCTAATGTTGCAGATGTTGTGCTTCTTGCTCCAACTATGTTTTTTTTTTTTTTTTTTTTTTTGACAGCAAAGAATTTACAAACTCATATTGACTCCGTAAACCAAATAGGTAACTCCACATCCATGTGAACAACGAAAGACGACTGTTTCCTAGCACTGCGTGCTAAGCTATCCGCCCGTAGGTTCTCCGTCCGTGGTACATGAATGATGTCTGAGTTGAGAAAACTAGTTTTTAAAAGCTTAATGTCTTCCAGATAACTTCTAAATACTGGTCATTCGTCTGGTTCCGAAACTATCTTCACCAATTGAGAACAATCCGTTGCAAACGTCACCTGAACTTGTCTTAAATTTTTCATACATTCCATTGCCCAAATTAAGGCCTCCACCTCCGAATGAAGAGGTGAGAGACATGCCCTTACATTCCTTGCCCCTAATAAACCATCGAAACCCGGTAAGGTACTATACCAGCCTTGCCCTGAAAATAAATCCTTATCTTTCTATGATCCATCTATGAAGCACCATCGTCCTGACGTCACTGACGTGGAAGTGGTCTGTGCCTGCTTTCCCCTCGTTGGATCCTTTACTACCTGTGCCTCAGTCCAGAGTGATGACTCTAATTCTGCTAATTTAAGTGTTTCAAGTGGATTAATATCCAGATTGCTAAAAACTTTACTATTCTGGTCTTTCCATATATACCATAATATTCATGCAATTGGTGGCCATCCATCTTTGAGTTAACTCTCCAAAAAAGATGATCCATATTAGTAAACAAAGAACCGATAGGAAAAATATTGGGATGCGATGGGATTTTAGATAATGCCCAAACTTGACGTGCTGGAGGACATTCAAAAAACACATGGTTTGTTGATTCCTCCGGGTCGCCACATCGGGCACAACATATATCCCCTTGTATCCCTCTTGATTTGAAATTTTTCAGTACCGATATACATCCTGAAAGGAGTTGCCATAAGAAATGTTTTATTTTCGGGGGGCACCGCACTTTCCAGCAGAACGCTTTTAATGCATCCACCGTGGGACCATAAAATTCTGGTGGTTTTTCTTTATCAGGATATACCCTTTCCACTTGATAACCTGATTGGACCGAATATTTCCCATTGTTGGTAAAATGCCATCCATTTCTGTCCTCTATCGGATTCCGACTTAGTGGAATACTTTCGATGTTGGAAAGCTTTCGATCTTTTTCTGGGTTTTGATGATTTTACTATTTATATATCTTCGTACTAGCTGTTTTCCTGCACCATGTGCAGTAAGAAATTTTTTAAATCTAACTTATATTTAAAATAAATTCTATTAAATATTATAGATTTTACTATTTTTTTACTAATATTTAATATAGATTTGATATATATTAAATCAATTTGTATAAAACTAATAAAATGATATAAAATTGTATAATTATTAAAACTTTAACCTAAACAATATTTATAAAATTTGTATATATACAAGAAACTAATGATCTTACGATTAGATATTTAAATTTTTTTTAAATGTAGAAATTTTTGAAAGCTTTAGTAATACAAATTGTATAATTATACAAAAATAATAATATTTCGAAATTTGAAATGTTATATATGAATATATTTATTTTATAGATGATGTATGAGCTATTAACATATTTAAAAAAAGTTTACCAAAAAGAAATACAATATTAAATATAATATATGAATAATTATCATATTCTAATAAGTTTGCCAAAAATATAAATCAACATTAAATGAAATTATCCATATCATATTTTTCTGGAAGACATGTCATCAATTTCATTAGCAATGTCATATTTATTTTGTGAAATTGATTATATAGAAGACATGTGACAAAATCACTTCGCAAATATAGTCTAAGAGATTGTTTAAATAATTTATAAATTTTTCTAGTAAAAGATTGTACAAGTTATAACGACTATATACATAGATTTCCCCCTTTAAGAAATAACTAAATGGTTAACTGTTAGTACTTTCCCAATTGTCACATCCCCCTTTAAGAAATAACTAAATGGTTAACTGTTAGTACTTTCCCAATTGTCACAAGTGACACAAACAACTGGAAAGTGACACATTAGACTCTGAGACCTCACGGGATTGCATGAGATGCTTGTGAACATAGCCGCAGCTGAAAAGAAGTATGTTACGAGAGTGAGAGAAGAACTAAAAAAACAACTGTCACAACTCGTTCAGCACATGAAACCAATTATGACATGGCGAACCATACCAACTAACCACCCATATCCTCAGTATTTAACTGTGAACTCCACTCAAACCTTTTTCAAACTCATTCTTCTTGAAACCTGTCAACAATTTAACTTAATGGCAATTCAACGTTTTGTATTATTAGCTACTTTGGGTCTGGTGGTGTTTGGTCTAGAAACGGCCGTGTCACAGCGACAACAACAATCACAAGTCACATGTTTATACATCTTTGGTGACTCCTTGGTCGATAACGGAAACAATAATAGGTTTGGTTTTGCGTTTTACATTCTATTATTGTATATTTTTATCCATATATGCATGTGTTAGACAAGTCATTGTAAGTTTGAATATATGTAGGCTGCTTTCTCTTGCGAGGGCTAATTACCGGCCTTATGGCATCGACTTTCCCCAAGGTGCAACCGGAAGATTCACCAATGGTCGCACTTACGTTGATGCTCTTGGTACTTTTGTGTGCATCTATATTTTCCCCCCTACTGATTCTTTAAAAAAAACATATCTATTGTTACTAAAACTTTTATACATTTCTCTTGTTTTTTGTAGCTCAAATTCTTGGATTTCGGACTTACATTCCACCATACTCCAGGATTCGTGGCCAGGCTTTGCTAAGAGGTGCGAATTTTGCATCTGGTGCGGCCGGCATTAGAGATGAGACCGGAGACAACTTGGTACACAAAACTATAAGTTTTTAATCCTATCATGTGAAATTTTGAACTAACATGGAAACTTTGCAGGGTGCGCATACTTCTATGAACCAGCAGGTCAATTCTTACACGAGCGCGGTTCAACAAATGCTTCAATACTTCAGAGGAGACACAAATGAGCTCCAAAGATACTTAAGCCGTTGTATCTTTTATTCGGGAATGGGAAGTAACGATTACCTCAACAACTACTTCATGCCTGACTTTTACTCAACCAGTATGGATTACAACGACAAAACCTATGCAGAGTCCCTCATTAAAAACTACACACAACAGCTCACTGTAAGGCTTCATCAATAGTGTATACTATAATCATGAAACTAATGGTTTACTTGCATATCTCATATGGTTATTTTGTTTGTTCTCAGAGATTGTACCAATTTGGAGCCCGGAAAGTGATTGTTACCGCAGTGGGACAAATTGGGTGCATTCCTTATGAGCTAGCTCGCTATAATAACCGCAACAACAGTACAGGCAGGTGCAATGATAAGATTAACAATGCAATTGCGTTGTTCAACTCTCAGCTCAAGAAACTAGTTGATCGTTTCAACAATGGTCAGTTGCAAGGAGCCAAGTTTGTTTACCTTGATACCTACAAGAGCACTTCAGATCTTGCTGCCAATGGAGCCGCTTACGGTGAGTTCTACATAAAATTCATACACAATCCAATACATTGAAGGTAAGTAAGTCTACAAATTCTAATAATGGCATTTCTTCAACATTTATACCAACAGGATTTGAGGTAGTGGACAAAGGTTGTTGTGGGGTGGGGAGGAACAATGGTCAGATAACGTGTTTACCCTTGCAGCAGCCGTGCAGTGACCGGACCAAGTATCTCTTTTGGGATGCGTTTCACCCGACCGAGACGGCTAACATATTGCTGGCCAAGTCTAATTTCAACTCTCGAGCTTACGCTTACCCCATTAACATTCAAGAACTTGCCAATCTTTGAATAAAGGAGATCTTGATATGAAAGCATGTGACATGTAACCAAGCTAGTTGTATGCCGTGTTTCTTCACTTATATAGTTCTTTGAAATAACTATGAATTTTCTTTGTTTTGTATTGTTCCTCTTATTTTCAACGATGACTATGTATGACTCAAATATTATAAGCTCATTGCAAATTGTTAACCACATGATTTAATAAAGTTGTCATATTATGTACAACTACAATTCTTTCTTATATTTTCATTGCTATATTTATTATGTACAAATAACTTTATACTCCAATTCTCAAGTGTCAATCATGTTAGTAGTTACAAAATAAAATGTAATGCTCTATTTTGTACAACTTCCATGATTGGTTACATGATCAATGGTTGCAATAAGTACCATTAGCTTTACTTGACAAGTAGCCGTATTACTTGACATTCAACAGGTCTGTAAAAGGTCGGTTTTCTAGCTTTGTCCAACCAAGCCACAATCAACTAACACACGAAATCGTCCAGCATCAACTTCAGAAGAGAGAAAAAAATAATATTCACGTGCATCGGTCATTATTTAGACTTATAAAACACCTTTTTGTCTTTTGATGATAAATAAAGCCACAATATATTGAATAAATGAAGCCCTTATCAGAGACTTGAAAGAAGCTTTCTCAATCAAAGATTGATGCACTTTCCAAGTTTTTTCTGGAGCTCCTTTGTCTCTTTCTCCGCCCTCTCCAGATTCTCTCTCAGCTTCTTAATCTCATCACTTGACCGTTTCTGAACCTCATTTGCCCTCTCTTCGGCTTCAAGCCTTGCCGCTTGCTCTTCACCTAGCTGCTTCTCCAGCCTCTTTGCCGTTTCTTTCAGCTTTGTCTCCACCTGCACAACAACAACAAACAAAACATAAAGCTGATTATGAAGTAACAAACATAGCTTTTAGCTCAAGGACAGACGCAAAGAGTGGTGAGGATGCGATCAACTGATTCTTTACATACTGATCTTATCTCTACGTTTCTACAAGGATATTCTCAGTTGACTGAACAAAACCACTAACAGATAAACGCAACTACAGTTTATACTTGCAGTTTTGTACAATGTACAAAATAGTTTAAGCCTTTGTGCTTTGTAGCGTGGTTGAAACTCTGATAAACAGAGTATATTGATATGTACACATTCTGAATTTTCTAAAATTCCCTAGCATAAAAACCTTTTAGGAAGAACAGAAGTTAGTTAACAATATGGTAAAGATATACCATCTCTGTGATGCGGCTAAGCTGCCTGTCATAGGATATCTCTATCTGCTTCTTGAACTCAAATATCTCACTCTTTGAATAACCCTTGAGCGATTCAACCTCCTTTTTCTGATCACGTAGCTTGATAGCCTCCTCCTGAGAGAACACAAATCATTAATAATCATTCTCTGCCTCAAAACACAGATCAAGCGAAATAAACCGAAGCAAAATTCACCTGTAGCTCATGGAACAACTCATCTGTAAACGGTTTTCCATTGTTCTTTCTAGCAACTGAATCAACGAGTGAGAGAAGCTTCTGAACTTGCTCTGCCTTCTTGCGCTTATTGGCAGTCTTGTTATCAAACAGTACCATTCTATTGTCACATAGCTCAAGAATCTCCTACACAATTCAAAAAAAAAAAAAAAAACATGCATAAGCAAAGCTGGAACAAAAAGAAAAAAAAAACTTGTGAATAAGATATTACTGACTTTCAGAAACTCAGGGCACTCCTGACCCAAGTAGTCCTCCAAGGTCTCATCATTGTCTTCCAAATCATCCCCACCGGTAAAGACAATGATCATATAGTCAGAGATCTTACTCCCGAAGAGTGTCTGCAAGTGATAGAGAACAGACTGCTCCTCATCAGTAGGTCGACCCCTCACGGTGAACACCAACAGAACAGCATGGATTCCACCTTCAGCAAGAGTTATGCATCTCACAATCTCTTTCCCTATAAACTCAGCTGCCGTTGACAAATCAAACAGACCTGCAAAAAAAGATATTGACCAAGTGAGAACCCTTTCATGACTTCAATGAAAAAAAAAAAGAGAGAGAGGTCTTACCAGGAGTATCAATGACGTTGATGATCTGTCCATCTTCTTGAACAACTCTCCGCAACTCTGATGTGCTAGTCACTCCTCTAGAGCTTGCTTTTGACTTGAACGTTTTCTTGCCAAGGATGCTGTTACCTGTTGCGCTCTTTCCGTTTCCAGTACGGCCGACAAGAACTAGGGTTCGGTTAGGGTTTGAGGATGAAGCAAACTCCCAATCATCTTCCATCATGTCTCCACCCATCTTGTACAAACTCATATACGTTATTTCTGTAGAAAACAATATGAAATATTCGTTGATCGCTTAAAGGGTTCTGACCTTTGACAGAGTAATTAGAAAATTAAAGTAACAATGACGATCGCAAGAACTTTACAAACCCAAACTCTCAAGTTTCCAATAGAATATTACTTGCTTGCAAAGAGGAATTAAACATCAAAGCAGAACAGAACTACAAAATCAAAAGACCAGACGACGATAGAAGATAGAAAGGTTACTTGCTTAGAAATAGGAGAGAGATGAAGCGACGATAGATATTTTAGATCACACAAAAGCCACAAAAGCAGATATCTTTATATGGACTCAGTAAACCCTTATTCAACTCTATTGGAACGTTACGTATCTAGCAAATAAATATAAAAAAAAAATCTTATTTTATCAGATAAATATCTCTCTTTTTTTTTTAACACCTATCAGATAAATATCTTAAAGATTAAAAAAATATGCATTTTGAAATATTTTTTGGATAATATTTTCAATTTTAAAATATGATTTAATAAAATAACAATTTTTTGTTTGTGTGTGTGGGATGATATAAATAAAAACTTTTTAATGTACTTTTGTATAATTAAAAAAACTAAAGATTCTATCTCTTTCGTTTTAGACTGTCTCTTTAGAGTACTGGCGGTAGAAATTTTGGTTCTTAACATTGTTAATATTATATTAAATATTAATAAAAAAATAATACTAAAATTTATAAAAAACAGTAAATAAAAATTTTAGTTTTTCATAATAAAATATAGTTATAAAAAATAATAAAGAAAAACATATATGAAAATGAAAGTATAATATGGATCTCAAAATAACAACAAAAAATAACAATGATTAAATTATCAGACAAAATTTATGATAAATTTAATATAAAATAGAATAAATATTCTAGTTATTGTGGGGAAGAAAAAAAATATTTTATAATAATAAATGAAAAAAATCTATTTTTGTTTCTAAAGTCATGTAAGTGAGGTTGTAGTAGGGCTGTTCAATATGGTAAAACCGAACCGTACCGAACCGAAACGAACCGAAATAGACAATATGGTTTGGTTTTGGTATATACCATATAAACCGAATGGATATAATTTTATAAAAACCGTAGGATTTGGATATGGTTTGGTATATAACCGAATAAACCGAATAAACCGAACAAAACCGATTAAAAGTAGAAACATGTAAATATGTATCTATTTTATAACAATACATGAAAATCTATTTGTTACATAAGTTAAATTTGTGCTAATAACTATTATCATAATTTTATAGTAATAAAAAAATCTTAATTTGTAAAACACTTGAACTATAACTAAATAACAATACATCGCAATTCAGACATCTTATTTTCTAAGTCTTTTTTTTATTTTTTTGATTTATTTTAGTCTTCACTAAATTAATATGAAGATTATAAATTTGATGGACAATAATTAATGGAAAATTTTCAATTGAAAAAGCATGACTTTAATGAACACTAAATATGGAACTATTACCATAATTTTATAGTAATAAAAAAATCTTAATTTGTAAAACACTTGAACTATAACTAAATAACAATACATCGCAATTGAGACATCTTATTTTCTAAGTCTTTTTTTTTATTTTTTTGATTTATTTTAGTCTTCACTAAATTAATATGAAGATTATAAATTTGATGGACAATAATTAATAGAAAATTTTCAATTGAAAAAACATGACTTTAATGAACACTAAATATGGAAGAGTGAAAAAACTTTTCTTTCATGTTTCTGTTTTGTTTCATATTTTTATTTTCAAAATTTCAAGCTTTGATTTTTTATTTGATTTGATTATTTTATTTGATGGTAGAAGCATTTTTACTTTTTTGTTCATTTATTTGAACATGTAATATATTTTTAATAAATGACTGTGTTGACAATATGATTCTAAATTTCATATAATATGATCTCAAACAAAATAATTATGTTTTTTTGGTATAAAACCGAATAAACCGAAAACCGACGGTATATAAACCGAACCGAACCGAAGTAAATATGGATTTAGAATGGTAGTTATATTTTACTAACCGAAATACCGAAAACCGAAAAAAACCGAACCGAAACCGAACCGATATCCAGATTGAACACCCCTAGGTTGTAGGCATATCACTGAAAAATAGAGATAAATAGAAAATAGCTTTAAGCACTTTAGAACCATTAAATTTAAAAAAAGTATGATTGGTAAAAATACTAAAAATATGCTTTATAGGCTATTTAATCCCACAGTCTTGACATCCCTAACCCCAAACAGACTCTAAATAAACTAGACAATCAATCTTCTACAGATATATAAATATGTGGTTTAACACATGACATGCAAATTATCTAGTTGACTTGAACTATCGTATAAAACCATTTCTACGCAAACTTTCCCGATCATCTTGGATCCCCATCAAATAAAATTTGATAAAATTAATCTTGAGAAACCCTCTCAAATAAAATGTTCATCGTGGTACCAAATAATCATATCCACATGGACGAGGATCACACAATAAACTATTAGTTTCAGTTATGATAGGTCAGAAATATTAAAACAGTAAACAAATCGATAAATCTAAACAGTTGTAAGTTATTATGAGCAAAACACTAGATCCAAAAATTATCGGACAATGAATTCAAAACCAAAATCAATAGGTGACACATGTTTAATTAGGTTTGATTCCATAACTCGAATGCAACTAGTAAGTTTTCCAACTCTCGCTGCAAAAGACTATCAGACGTTTAACTCTAATCAAATACCAACTCTCATTTTGAATTCAATGAATCAAGCAAACGTTAGGTCCAATTCGATATAGTTCAACTAAATACCTAGACTAACTCTAATTGTGAATAAGTATTTAGTCCAACATGATTAGGTTTTGTCAATCGATTATACTCTCGTGTCTCTCAATTGTCGTATGATTCTAGGTTCTAGTTAGCTACTTTATATCCGTTAGCTACTTTAGATCATGCTATAATAAACAATCCTGGTGTAGAATAAGATAAGGTTACCCTAGTATATCTATCAATAAACAGTTCGTCACAAAATCCTAGAAAATTCCTAAACTAACATGTTGGTTACTCAGACATAATCATGGAAGACAACAAATCAATGAATAAACTGCATATATATAGTAGATAGAAATACTTGACAAAAAGTATCTCAGTTGAGTTCTTCTCTTCTCTCCAATCTCAAACATAGCTTAGCCTAAACAACAGCTAGAAAATAGTAAATATAGGTTAAAACACGTTCAGAGACTCATGTGCAAATACATGAAACTTTGAGCCAAATTGCAATTATTAAAACTTTATTAAATCATGAGGCGGTTTCCGAACAGGTTGGGTGTCGCTCGACACCACATCAGAATCTCGACAGCTTCCTCTTGCGCGTCAGATAAACTACTCTTTAGTAAAATACGTGTAACTTTTTTTCTAAACGAATTGATTGACATCAAACCGGCGACAGTGGAAAGCTAACTCAATTTCCTATATTGTGCCAATTATGAACTTTATCCATTGGTGCGAAGATCTCCATCCGCTGCTAAACTTCTGACGCATCTACGCAGTTCTACAGAGTTGGCTATCGAGCAACACATAACCTGGTGTTGACCGACTTCAGGCTAGTGTCGAACGAAACCCTGTCCAGAAGTGCAGTTTCAAGATAATATTTTCAATTTCAGTTCCCTTGATGCTCCAAATAGTTCCAAAACCTCCAATATGTTCTAAAACGTACCTTAACCTATAAAGATCTAAAATAAACTCCAAACACATAATACAGACTTCAAAACCGGACTTATACCATGGTAAAAATCCATAAAAACCAAGGTATATCAACTTCCACATACATATTCTTTTTTTGGCTTCAAACTAAACATAGATTGAACATGTGAAAGAGGTTTGAAAACGTAGGGACTCACTTACTCTTTAAAACCACCACTGTCACCTCTAAAATGTTGCAAACACATCAATACCAATCTTATAAGGTACTTCTATGTCCTC
>NC_063438.1:15369816-15422611 GCF_020379485.1 Brassica napus
TGAAGGTAAGGTCTCTAGTGATGATGTTGCGCAATCTCAACTAGATGGATAGGTTATTTTACCAAGATGCATAGGTTATGCAATGGTACATAGATTATCGAAGCTTAGATCATGACCGCGACACAAATCGATCCCCCAAATACATGTATCCCCTTACGACACCATACCTCCTTTCACATTTCGTTGGCGCCAATATCCACTACGACGTTTTTATGCGATGACAATTAATAAGAGTCAGTGCAAAGAAATCATCGCTGTAAATCTGCGAAGGACAATTTTCACTTATGTACAATTATACGTAGCGCTATCGCGAGTTACAACACTGGATGCCTTAAGATATTAGACGATACCTCAGATTCAGACGGTACAGATGGAGTAACCAATATCGTCTATATGGAGATTTTCAAGGATATACGAGACACAAAGGTTAGCATTAAACTGTTTTTACTAGCATATTATGTTCGAACTTGCTCTGTTTTATAATATTGAATACAACCCCCCCCCCCCCCCCCCCCCCCCCCCCCCCCCCCCCATTCATCGCAGGGAAATACACAAATGCAACTTTGATGAAAAATATGATTTAAACGGAGAAATCATAATTGTATGGACAACAAATTTTTTCTGTAAAACACAACTATATTTTCTGTAAAACACAACTATGTTTTCATTTTTTCATTGGCTATTTGTGATACAAACATCAAGTTTTAATCAATTTAAAATTTCAAAATAATATCAAGTTTACATACACAGAGTGCGTCTTACGCATATTATATATCAAATCATGAATATAACACTATATAATATACATTACATGGAAAAATAATTTGAAAACGAACAACATCACACTCTAGCAAAATATGTCTCCTTCAATACACAAAAATGAAGCCATATTTGTGAAATTTGATTCCTCGCAACCAAGAACGGTTCAACCTGACATGCAAAAAATCAAGATTACCAACATGTAACTCTTAATCAACATTCACAAAATCATGAGAGTATGCGTCATATTACTCTTCACATATTTAAAACAAGCAAACTATAAAAACAAGCAAACTATATAAACAACAAACAAAATAGATTATTGCACATGAAACCTATCTTTCGAGCTTAGACATAACCTTACAGCGACATCAATTTAAGATTATAAAAGCAGAACATCCAACCATAAAATGTAACCACCATTGAGCTATATATCATACGCTAGGTATCGATCAATTAAAACTTGACTGAGGTCTTACACACCCTCATTGCTTACAGAATGGTTTATTGATCCTGAAATCGTAGGAATTTACAATTAATATAAGCATACTATATATATATAATAAGACCTCATAGTATTTGTTATGCTATTTGATTAAAATCTCTTACAAGACAACAATGTAATTAAATGACATACTATAGAAAATTAGCATACTTCATAGGTATTATTAAGGTCAATAGAGATGCACATACACATTATGTATTCACTGAAGTATATACTAATATTGCAAATCAGAATCAATAATTTAATCAAACACAAATCATTTCATTATAAAGAACATCGTACATGTTTTATCACACACAATACAAATATGAAGATTTACACATGTTTCAAATATTAAGTTAAACTACTTAAAACTAATTAATTCAAAGGTTGACATATGATTTCTAATCATTTACATCCATTATATAAATATGAAATAGTATGAAGATTAATATGGGACGATTAACCAATTGGATACAATGTTTTTGACACATATATTCTGGAATATGCTTATACACAAAAATCTACAAATTGATCAACCCTTACCAATTTCACTAACTAACATATACACAAAAGACCAATTTGAAGCATACATGTGCATTTTGTGGAAATTTGTTTGTCTACAATCTTCTACGTCAATATTTTCATCTCTCACTTCCATCATTATATCATTCACAATAATACATATCCTCAAAACTATGAGAAGCTAACCATATATTAGCCCACAAAAATTTAAGTTGAAGATACAAATTAAGTTTACTTTTCCTAATACCCACTATAAACCTCATTATATAATGTTGGGGTCAAAATCGGTCACGACGGAATCAATGTCTGAAAGTCCGTAAAAATCAGCATAAACGTTTTTACGAAAAGTAATCTTCGTAAAGATATCTTTACGAAGAGCCTTGCAGTAAAATATCGTCCAAATCTCAATCGAACCACTAAATACCGATTGTCCGAAGGCAACGGACATGTATCCAAATCGGCCGCGGACAAACTCAAGTATGGAAATCAGACCGCAGACAAGCCAAGCTCGATCGATACGCGGCGACCAAGCATGCACACAGCTCGGTCGCTACGTAGCGACCGAGCATCCGTCCCGCTCGGTCGCTACGTAGCGACCGAGTTCGAGCCAAGCTCGGTCGCTACGTAGCGACCGAGCGTCCGTCTCGCTCGGTCGCTACGTAGCGACCGAGCCCGAGCCAAGCTCGGTCGCTACGTAGCGACCGAGCCCGAGCCAAGCTCGGTCGCTACGTAGCGACCGAGCGTCCGTCCCGCTCGGTCGCTACATAGCGACCGAGCGTCCGTCCCGCTCGGTCGCTACGTAGCGACCGAGCGTCCGTCTCGCTCGGTCGCTACGTAGCGACCGAGCGTCCGTCTCGCTCGGTCGCTACGTAGCGACCGAGCCCGAGCCAAGCTCGGTCGCTACGTAGCGACCGAGCGTCCGTCCCGCTCGGTCGCTACGTAGGACCGAGCGTCCGTCCCACTGGGTCGCTACGTAGCGACCGAGCTCGAGCCAAGCTCGGTCGCTACGTAGCGACCGAGCGTCCGTCTCGCTCGGTTGCTACGTAGCGACCGAGCCCGAGCCAAGCTCGGTCGCTACGTAGCGACCGAGCGTCCGTCCCGCTCGGTCGCTACGTAGCGACCGAGCTCGAGCCAAGCTCGGTCGCTACATAGCGACCAGGCTCGAGCCAAAGTTCGGACGCTGCGTAGTGATCGAGCTCTTCCGAACATCGGTACGACATCAGTACATGCATTCTCGTCAAAACTTCAAATGTTATCTCCCGAAAACCGTAGCGAGCTCAGTCTATGTTTTCCGCTATTCTAAATCATCGATCAAACTTCGCCGATTAGAAACCGCGGAAAGTTCTTTCTTTGTCGAAAGAAATCGTAGTAAACGCTTCGAGTCGGAAGACGGCCCAAAGGGACCTAAAACACGATTCGAGGCCCATCCTGCGATTTCTTAACCAAAAGCCCGTAAACCACAGCACGGTTTACGCTTGGTCCACAAGGAAGGATAAATGTCAAGTTTCCGCGGATAAATACGGAAGTTTTGAAGATAATTGTGAAAATCGGGAAAAATGGAATATCTCCATTTTTATGCTATGACGGCTTGAGGGCAGAAGAGTAAAAGCGTAAACCGACCTTGGAGCTAGTATATAAGGAGTCCTAGGCGAGGAGCATAAAGGAGAACTTTTTAGACTCAGAATTCTCTGCACTTAGAAACTTTAGGCTTTATTCTCGATAAGTTCGGTTTCTATGACTGGCACTCAATTACTAGACGAACTCGCCCAGGCAGTTCGATCTCTTGTCCAGCTCTATCAATTGAACTACGTTCGGCTTGACCCTCGAAAGGGGTACGTAGGCAGCCTTTAACAAGGTTCAGTCCGAAATCAATCAAAAACCTTTTATGTATCTTTTTCGTCTTTTGTTATCGAGCTGCGACTCAACTAGGTTTGAGCTTTTAGGAAGCTAGAACTAAGTAACTCGCTGACAGCCTTTGCGGCCAAAGCTCTTATGATCTCTTGTAATGATCGCAATGCTCTTACGCGGACTCGAAATAAGATCCAATGTTTTCTCTAAACTCGTTTGTTATCTTTTCATGATTTCCGCATATATTCGGTCACTTGTCGTTGGCTCTCGCAGAGATCCGGGACCTCTGGGAAATTAGGGTTTTCCTAGTTTCCTTATTTAAACGGAAATCGACAGTGCGAATTTCGGTTCCCACATATAACACAATATATATCACATAAATATAATGTATCCAGCCATGCTAATGAGACATCTAAATGAAACACCTTAAATGACTATTAACACTCACATCAAGTGAAAGGACATGGTCATTCTCCATTAACCACACAAACCTTCTATGGCTATATAAATGGTGGTCTCTTTCACAATTATCATCAAACATACAATACACAAAAACTTTCAAATGTCTACACATCTTAAAATCTCTCCACATAATTCTATTAAGTCAAAATGTCATGTTTCCTACATGAAGAATCTGAAACATGGAAGGGAGTTTATAGTATCTGACTTGCGCATGTGTATCAATGCCTTTCCCGGTCATTTCACAAAAAAAAGTATACAAGAGTCTACAAAAATGCATGCCTCCACATCTTAGCTAGATACCCTCTTCAGACACTTTGATGTTACAAATCAGTGATGAAAGCTTACCTCAAGCATGACAATGGTGAATCACACTATATTGAAGGAGTCTAATAATGTTTTGCAATCAACAACCCTCAACAAAGCCTAAAACCTCTCAAGATCTCAGCTAACCCACAAATATGATGAAGTTAACTATTTTATGTCATTCTTTTGTTGTGTACATGTGAATATGACGAAGATATGAAATGTAAAGATCTCCATAATTGGCAAGCCAACATAAATGACTCATTAACACCTTAAATGACTATTAACACCCATAACAGCTGAAAGGGCATGGCTAATCTCCATTCATGACACAAACATTTCCGTCTATTTAAATGGTTTTCTATTTTACAATCATCATCATACATACAATACACAAATACTTTCCAAATGCAAACACAACTTAGAACCTCTCTACATATTTATGTTAAGTCAAAATCCTATGTCTCATACATGGAAAACATAAGATGCATGAGAGTTTACAGTATCCGACGTACACATGTGTATCAATGCTTCCACCGATCATTTCACAAAAATGGAGTAAACAACTGACAATACAAAATGCACGCCTCTACAGCTTGGCTATATACCGTTTTCTGACAGTTCGATGTTACAAATTAGTGATGGAAGCTTGCCTCAAGCATGGTAATGGTGAAACACACTATTTAGAAGGAGTCTAACAATATTTTAAACTCAACAACCCTTAACAAGGCCTCACTACAAAAAAAGTCTACATTGATAGCACATTGTTATAGCACGTTTTACTGAACTGCTGTCGTAGATGATTTAAATATTTCTGTATTATATTATAGCATTATATAAATGCTATGGTAGAGTGAAACCTAAAATAGCATTTAACTAATGTTATTTTAAAAATTAAGTGAGCGGAAATATAAAGTCACAGATACCGCCAACACTTAGCGAAAAATTAGATTTAAGCGCCAAAGATATTTTTTTAAGCAGCTTCAACAATGCTATCAAAGACATATAATAGCATTTTTATAACGCTAAGAAAAATTCTTTGAACCTCTAAACTCTAAACATGGTTTTAAACTCTAAACATCCTTTTAAACCCTAAACTTTAAAGACAACCTTTAAACCTCTAATCTTTTCATACTATAATTTCAAATCTTAAAATTAAAATCAAAATTTAATCTTTTTAATCTTAATCTATAATTTCCTAAACACATATCTTTAATCTTTAATCAAATTCTATATCTTAAATCTAAACTTCAAATGTAAACTAAACATTCAATACTCTAAATATAAACTTCAAATCTAAATTATTAAATATTTAACTACAAATCGTCTAGTATTCAAATCTATTATTTTCGAATCTTAATCCAAAACACTAAATTTTAACCGTAAACCTCCTATTCCAACATCAACACCTTAAATCATAAAACTAAATTTACTCTTAATCATAAATTATAAATTTAAAACTTTTCAAATTTTGAATCAAACATACAAAATTTATAAACAAATTATAAATCAGATTTTTTATAAACATGCAAATTTAAAAATGATGACCAAAATCATAATGTTGATATTAATCTAATATTTTCATACTTAAACATCAATTCGTAAAATAAATATCAGTTTATTAGGTTCAAAAAATAAAAAAAAAATAGACTTAAATTATAAACTACAAATATTAATTTTAAAATAAGATATAACTAATAAAAATCACTTACAAAACAAATTATCAAATATGGAAAGACAAAATATAAATAAAAATAGAAAAGCAAAAACAAAATTGTCTGGCCAATCAGATTAAAATACATGGATCACACTTTTGAACCGTTAGATTAACTTAGATCTGAAGGTTAAGATTTATTCCTTTTAATTTTAATTTTAATTTTAATTTTCTCCTCTCCCTCTCTCTCTCACAAACTCCACGACACAGATCTGGTCTTCATGTTCTTCTCCTTCATTCTCATCTCTCCCATCCCTCTCCAAGCTTACTGTTTCTCTAATCTCTCCTATCTCTCTCCACGCCTCTCTCATCTCTCCCATCTCTCTCCCACCGCGTCTCCTCCTCGTCTCACCACCACCAGGGTCGCCCTCTCACCACCACCACGGTCGCCCTCCCACCACCACCACGGTCGCACTCCCACCACCACCACGGTTGATCTCTCTCTCTCTCTCTCTCTCTCTCTCTCTCTCTCTCTCTCTCTCTCTCTCTCTCTCTCTCTCTCTCTCTCTCTCTCTATCTCTTTGTATCTGTGTATCTTCTCTATGTTTCTGTAGTATGAATCTGATGTTGTTTTGTTTTGGTAAAGATAGTTGGGGAGGCAAGGTTCATGGTAGCTGGAGGAGGCAAGGTCCATGGCGGCTTGAGGACGGAAGTCTCGTGGCGGCTGGAGGAGGCAAGGCTCATGGTTGTTGGAAGAGGGGCAAGGTTATGGAGGAGGCGGCTGCAGTCTATTTTTGTTTTTTTTAGGTTTAGATTTGGTTCAGTGTAACCCAGGTTAGAAAAATTTTAGTGGTCTGAGTTATGTTATAATTTCTGGTCAGTTTTGTAAACCGGGATTAATTTGTAAACCAATTTTAATATATAAATAAAATTTATTTTAATTTCATTATAAAACAATTTTCGGTTTAATATTAAATTATTTTATTTCGAATTATAATTAATTTTAGTTTATTGCAGAAAGATCTATCATAGCACGAATATACAAATCGTAATCAATTTGTAACAAAAAAATAGTGTTATGTTTAAGTTAATAATATCATTCAAGTATTGCTATTGTATCTGCACAATTCATAGCATTTAAAAAAATGTTATCGTAGAGGGGGTACCTACGATGGCTGCCGATGACATAGCATTTCAAGTTTCGCTATGAAAGCCCTACCATAGCGTTTATCGTGTGCTAAGAATGCGCATATTTCTTGTAGTGCCTAAACCATCTCAAGATCTCGGCTAACAAAAAATATAAGCCTAGGTTAACCATTCTTTTGTTGTGCACATGAGAGCATAAGGAAGACATGCAAGCCCAGATGTCCGGAGCCGACGAGTGCTGAAGATAAATGAAACGTTCATTGTGCGATGTCCCTATCATGAGGAAGTCTTAAAGAAAACAATATGATCCCCATAATGATTCCAAAAAGTTACATGCTCAGTGATCTTAAAATAGATGCACTGATTGTTTCTACGATAAACTAATAGATATTTTTTTGACGATAGTTTACCTTGAATAACAACATTTTTCACTCCTAAACACACTAATTCTCATCGCATTTCCATTTCAATGTTTTTTTTAATTTTATTAGCTTCGATTTGCTAGTTTCATTGCATTTAATGTTTCCATTACTTTTTATAAGAAATTCCTTTTTCAGTTTGTTAACTATGAACACTATGATCCTATAAATAAATCAACTTGGTCAGGATCGTTAAAAAGTTAAGATTATAAACAACAACAAATTTATAGATCACTCGGCTAATGACCGTCTGAAAATAAACGATGTTCTTCTTAGTTTCACTTTTTCAATAACAAATAAAACAACAAATATTATGTGAAAGATTTTTTTCTGGAACACAACAAACAAAATCAATTCACATTCCAACTACACTCATATATATAAACTCTTTCTTATAGCATTGGTCAAGTTACATTTCTATGGAATTCTTGCTTAACTTCAATAACATCTAATTATTTTATAATAAAATTTTCGTTATTTTAAACCATGTTCCAATATCATGTTCAGCCAATCATAAACCGATCTGAATACAATTATTTACGGCCCAAGCCATTTATACAAATGTTAATCATAAGACCTCCAACCCATTCTTCAAAGCCTAAAATATAGGAAATCACATTAAATCAAACAATTATGGATTCAAAATATAGAAAAAAACATACAAAAAGAAGACCACGTAAACCTTGCTAACCAATATATTATACTATACGCAGCAACCTCTTAATATAGAGACAACCAACATGATCAAACATAATAAATCTTAACATATATAATCCCTACAAAAGCAAATACTCTTATAAACAATAATTTTTTTTATACATTTCTCTTGCAAATGCTAAATTATAACACACACAATGAAATATAAAATTATTAAAGGTATATACATCAAATATAAAGTATATCCGGCGTGTAGCATGGACCGACCCTAGTAAATTCATAAACCCAAGTCATAAACTCATATAGCTATAAGTTTAAAAATTAAAGCAGGGCCATAAACTCATAAAAGCACAGTCATAAATCCATAAACTCATATAGTATTAGGAGTTCTACAAAAATAATTCACCAAAATATGTGTAAAACAGATAGTTGCTCACACATTACTACAAGAAAGTGATAAATTTTATTCATTCTCACATTCGTAGTCACTATAATTTTGAGAATATATCAACAGCCAACTTATATTTTATGTGTGCAATTTGTTTTTCACTCAGCTTTGTGAAGTCTACTATACGCATTGCATGACACTATATCAGCTTCAATGCATAAAATCAATAATTTTCTATTTGAAAACCTAAAATAATTTTATAGTAATATATTAGGCTTAAGAACATAAAAGATCACTTATAATATAACTTTTATTATGTATAAAATAAATCTAACATTTAACAATTTATAAGCTAGTTATAATCATGTTACCGTTGGAAACTTTCACACAAATAATTTATAACAAATTTATTTGTATACATGTTAATATTTTTGAAGTAAGGGTTCACAATCGCATATGTGTACTTCAATGTTGCACGATTTAATGATGTGCTACTTTTATTCTACAGATTAACAATAATTTCAAGCAAAAAAATTTCATCAATTGCAATAACCTAATAGAGAATGCTGGTATTCTTTTCTATGTTTTACTTGTCAAAGCCACTACTGAACTGGAAAGCTTCTTTGTCATCTAAAACTCATCATAAAGTTCACGTATTTCTTCTAGAAATTTTATCCCAACAACTAAAACACTTTTGTTCAGAAACAAATTTGGATTATTTATCTTTCTCATTTTCATCAACTCCAAATCAGTCTTTTTTTTTCTTTTACTTGTGTATATGTATATGTTTTTTAGTTTTTGCAATTGTTGTCTCTTCAACTTCTGAAATAACTGTAAAAAAACTTCTCAAGTAAATGACCGAGTATCTCCTTCTGTGATTAAAGCCTCTTTACTATTCATATTATCTTACTCGAGATTTTTTGTTAAGAAAATGATGTTTTCATATATCGAAATAGAAAATATATGCAAATATTTTCATAAGTGCACTTCTCATATTTTCATAAATTTGTTCAGAATTATCTATAGAATAGAAACTCTACTAGGTGTAGAAAGAAGACAAGCGATTTTAAATCTATTTTACTAATATTAGACTTTGAGTCGTTTGTAGATTGATTTTTTAGAATTTAGAGTGATAGATTAAACATAAAATGTGTTTTCCAAAAACATTTAGCTAACAAAGTAGATTGACTAACAGAACGTGGATTTCAATTTCCACTACACCATTTTCCATAGAACATAAAATCTGCAATCCATAGAACATGTTCTGAAATTTTTATTTATCGAGTATTAGAACTCAAAAAAATACCACTACATTGATATATGTATCTCTTCACTTGGTGGTTTGCAAAAATTATTTATTTTGATAAATTTTGTAAACAGAAAGGGTAATAAAACACAAAAATGAGGACGTGAGAAGGGACGCGGGGGAAAAGGAAGTTGTTGAGACAAATTGGTCTTTAGTTTCACCAACGAAAGTGGGAAGATCGCCAGGGAGTTCTTCGCACACAAAACAGACAGAGGATCTTCATATCTCGGCCTCGAAGTTTGCGGTCCTTAGCGTAGATGAGGAAGAAGAGGAGGGTGAATTCATGGAGAGGGATTTTCAAACTGGCGCTGAAACTCAGGACACAAATGTCATTAATGAAGAAGAAGGCAAGAGAGGGTCTGTGGAAGTTCAAATTGTTTCCAACAAAATTGGACAGCAGGATGATGAGATGAAGGAGAAGGAGACAAAGGGCATAACGAAGGAGCAGAGGGCAAAGAAGGCTAGGTCACAGGATGTCAATCCGATGGCTATGAGCACGAGGTCCTCTTCCCGTCATCGTTAATATGTCGAGTTTCTTCTGGAACATCCGCGGATTCAACAAAACTCTAAAGCAGTCCGTGGTAAAAGAATGGTTGAGTAATAAAGAGTTGATGTTTGGGTGTATATTGGAAACAAGAGTGAAAGAAAAGAAAGCAGAAAGGATCTTGAGTACAGTGTTTAAGGATTTGTCATCTATGACTAATTACGAGCACTGTGGAGGGGGTAGAATCTGGTTACTTTGGAGAGACACGGTGCGCATGACTTCGGTCTACAAGTCTGACCAGTTGATTACAGTTTCGGTGGTGCTACAAGACGAAGAAGAGTTTATGTGTACGTTTGTTTATGCAAGCAATCAGGCAGATGAAAGGAAGGGGCTGTGGGAGGATATTTGTCATCATCATGATTCTCCTCTTTTTCAACACAAAGCTTGGATAATTATGGGAGATTTTAATGAGATTCTTGAGGGTGGAGAACACTCAGGAGTGGATAGTTTGGTGAGGTTGCCACCGGGGATGCGAGACTTTCAGCACACAGTACTGCATTGTCATCTCTCTGATATGGGATACCAGGGTCCGCTGTACACTTGGTGCAACAAGAGGGAGGAGGGGCTAGTCTGTAAGAAGCTGGACAGGGTGTTAATGAACGATGTGGCATTGCATAGGTTCAACAACGCATACTCCATGTTTGCACCGGGTGGCTGCTCTGATCATCTATGGTGCAAAATACAGCTATTGCCAGCTCGGGAGAAGATCATACGGCCTTTCAAATACATAAATGCAGTAGGTAAGCTCCCAAACTTTTTGCCCATGGTAAAGGAGTACTGGGAGTCTACTGAGAAATTGTTCATCTCTACCTCTGCAATGTTCCGCTTCTCAAAAAAACTAAAGAATCTAAAGCCGTTGTTACGAGAGCTTGGAAAAAGCTGGGAAATTTGACTGTTAGAGCAAAAGAGGCTCACAGCATTCTCTGCGAAAAGCAGAGGAACACGGTAGCTAATCCAACCCCGATTGCAATGCAGGAGGAAGCTGCAGCCTACGATAAGTGGCTACATGTTGCAGAGCTGGAGGAAGATTTTCTGAAGCAGAGATCAAAGCTTCACTGGTTGGATGTGGGAGATCAAAATAATAAGACCTCCCACAACTCGATCAGAACCAGACAAGCGCAAAACACAATGAGAGAGATCAGATGTCGCGACAGAAGCACTGCTACCTCACACTTGGAGATCAAGGCAGAGGCAGAGAGCTTCTTCTCAGAGGTTCTCAATCTGACACCAGAAAGCTTTAAAGGTGCTTCAGTGGATGAGTTGAGGGAGTTGTTGGATTTTGAATGCACCACAGGTGATTGCAGACAGCTGCAAGCGAATGTTACAGCAGAAGAGATCAGAGAAGTGCTGTTCTCCATGCCACCAAATAAATCTCCAGGGCCAGACGAGTTTTCCTGTGAATTTTACAAAGCTTCTTGGTCAGTTATTACACAGGATTTCACCATTGCAGTTCAATCTGTCTTTCAGCTAGGCTTTCTCCCGAAAGGTATAAACTCGACCATTCTTGCCCTCATTCCCAAGAAGACTGTGGCGCAGGAAATGAGAAACTACAGGCCCATCGCGTGCTGCAATGTCTTATATAAAGTGGTTTCAAAGATCATAGCCAACAGATTGAAACTTATTCTGCCAAGGATTATTGCTGAAAATCAATCTGCATTTGTGAAGGGGAGACTCCTAATGGAAAATGTGTTGCTGGCTTCAGAGCTTGTGAAGGACTATCACAAAGATTCGATCTCTCCACGCTGTGCAATGAAAATTGATATATCGAAGGCGTTTGATTCAGTGCAGTGGTCGTTTCTGCTCAATTGCCTACTTGCTATGGGATTTCCGGAGAGATTCATACACTGGATCAGGTTATGTATCACCACACCCTCTTACTCGGTACAAGTCAATGGAGAACTAGCTGGCTATTTTGAGAGTACAAGAGGGCTGAGGCAGGGGTGCTCTCTTTCACCGTACCTCTTTGTGATTTGTATGAACGTACTGTCATATAAAATTGATCAAGCTGCACGGGAGAAGAGATTTAGACTGCATCCCCGGTGTCAATCCCTAGATCTCACCCATCTTTGTTTTGCTGACGACTTGATGGTGTTTGTGGAGGGTTCAAAGGAGTCTATTGAAGGTGCTCTAGCAGTGTTTGACGAGTTTGAAGTTTGGTCGGGCCTCTCTATAAGTTTAGAAAAGTCAACTATCTATATGGCTGGCATAACTGAAGTGGAACAGGGGAGGATTCTTAGGAATTTCCCTCTTGAGGTAGGAGATCTCCCAGTGCGCTACTTGGGTTTACCTCTGATGACTCAAGCTATGAGAAGACAAGACTTCTTACCGCTGCTAGAAAGGATCCGAACTCGCATATGTTCCTGGACCAACCGGTTTCTCTCTTATGCCGGTAGATTACAGCTAATAAAGTCTGTCTTGATGAGTATTATAAACTTTTGGGCTGCTGCATTTAGATTGCCAAGCCAATGTACCAAGGAGATAGAACAGCTCTGCTCAGTGTTTCTTTGGTCAGGTCCGGACCTTAAGTCTACAGGTGCAAAGGTGGCGTGGCATGATATTTGTAAGCCGGTAAAAGAAGGAGGATTAGGCATCAGAGCGTTGAAGGAAGTAAATAAGGTTCAGGGGTTGAAGCTAATATGGAGATTGGTTGCAGGGGATTCCCTTTGGAGTAAATGGATCAGATTAAATCTTCTGCGTAAGAAGAGTTTCTGGGAAGTCAGTGTTAAGACACAAGCGGGTTCTTGGATATGGAAAAAATTGTTAAAGCTGAGAGAAGTGGCAAGGACATTTCACATGAAAGCTGTTGGCAATGGTCGCCACACTTCTTTCTGGTACGATAAATGGTCCAGCTTGGGTGTTATGTCGGAGATGCTAGGGGAACGAGGAGTTATTGCAATGGGTATCAGGAGAGAAGCCACAGTAGCGAAAGCTTTGCAGCGGAGGAGGACAAGGCATAGAAGAGAGATTCTAAAACAGATAGATATGGAGTTGAGTCATATTGCAGCAAAACAAGAAATGGAGGGAGTTGGTGCAAATGATATTGACATGTGGAGATGGAACTCCGGCTACAAACCGAGATTTTCAACTCAAGAAACATGGAAGATGACAAGAGTAAGTGCTACTCAGTGTGACTGGGGTGGCAGTATATGGTTCTCTCAAGCCACGCCGAAGTTTGCGTTTATGGCCTGGCTGGCCATCAGAGACAGATTAGCTACAATGGACCAGGTTGCTGTATGGAGTCAAGGGGTAGACACCACTTGTGTTCTATGCAAAAGGGCTTCAGAGACTCGCAATCATCTCTTCTTTGAGTGCTCGTTTTCTACGCAGATTTGGGAACCACTCATGAAAGGGATTTTGCGCAACTCCTACTCAGGCAAGTGGGAGGAGCTGGTGAGTCTACTAGCCACATTGCCCATGGAAAAGAAGAAACAATTTTGTTTCAGGTACACTCTCCAAGCTACTGTCTACATGCTGTGGAGAGAGAGAAACAGACGACGCCATGGTGAACAGCCTATGCCTGCTACTGTCTTGGCAAAACACATCGACAAAGCTATCAGAAACAAACTCAGCTTGGTACAGTCGAAGGCAATTGGAGGTCTTGAAGTGAGTTTGCAATACTGGTTTGGTACTAGGATGTAAATACAGAGTTGGGATAGAAGTTTTAGTTATCTAGTAAAGAAAGTGTAAAGAAATAAGAGTAGTCTTCTTTTCATATAAAGTCTCACTTGATGTAAAAAGGTTTTTTTTATGAATAAAATTTAGCATTCATTCAAAAAAAAAAAATGGCACAAAAAAAGAAATACCATAACAACAAAGAAGGTGTTTTTTGGTCTAAAAACCAATTTCCCCAAAAAAAATTTTTTGATAGGGTTTTAATATTTTTGGATTCTATTTTTGATAGCCAAAAAAACTAGTTAATGACTGTCTTGAATATCATTTACGAAACATAGAAGGCTCAAATATTGGCCCATATAGACTCGAAAGTCCACATAACTCCCCCACCCAATTTCACCTATGCGGTTCGGTTTCTCTTCCGTGAAATATTTTTTGTTTATTTATTTATTTAATTAATTAATTATCAGCTGTGTTTTAGAGAGAGAAAGAGGAAACAAATTAGGGCAAAAAAAGTTGGTTGCGATTGGATTGCTTAACTGCGTCTGATGTGTTTGATTTGAGAAGGAAATTGATGAAGGAGCCGTCAGCGAAGAGGAAGGTGGTTGTTCGGCACTTGCCTCCTTCTCTTTCTGAGTCCGATCTCTTATCCCAGATCGACCCTCGTTTCGGTGATCGTTACAATTGGGTTTCCTTTCGTCCTGGAAAGTCCAGGTATGCTCCTATTTGAGTATTCTAGAAACATGTTTGATTCTGGGTACATAATCTTTGTCTGTGATTCCTCAGCTATAAAGCTCAGAAGTATTCACGGGCCTACTTTGGTTTCAAGGCCCCTGAAGATGTTTACGACTTTGCTGCTTTTTTCAGCGGCCATGTGTTTGTTAATGAAAAGGGTATTTGACCGACCTTTAATCTCTCTTCTCTTACTGCATATGTGTTTAAGTGCTTCTTTTGTTTAGGTGCTCAGTTCAAGGCCATAGTTGAATATGCTCCTTCACAGCGTGTGCCCAAACCATGTGACAAGAAAGATCCTCGTGACGGCTCTATTACCAAAGACCCTGATTATCTTGAGTTTCTTAAGCTTATTGCTCTGCCTGTTGAGAATCTCCCTAGTGCTGAAATCCAGTTGGAAAGAAGAGAAGCTGAGCTGTCTGGTTTGTCTTTCTATGACCAAGTTAGTTGGTTACTCTGTAATCAAGAAATGGAACTTACTAACAGAAATCTCTTCTTTAGGTGCTTCAAAACCGGCTCCAATTGTTACCCCTCTTATGGAATTCATACGTCAAAAACGTGCTACTGTGATTGGATCCCAGGTAATCATAGCTTTCCTGAGACGTATTCTGTTTCAAATTGGAGTATCTAGGTTGGTGATCTCTGGTTTCTGTTGAAGCAACAGGGTTTAGATGTTCGAAGAGGTGGCAGAAGAACCAGGGCAGTCTCTTCAAACAAGCCAGCTTCAAAACGAAACTCTGAAAAGAAAAAGTATGTGGAAAAAGACAATTCAAAAAGCGTGTCCCGGAAGGCTACATCAGACGCCGGCAGCTCCAAGCAAGATTACATTCCAAGTGTACCAGTAACTGAAACTGGTAATCAATCAAAAATATTGTTATTCCGAATGGCTATGTCACAGATTTTCCCTACTCGTACAAGTCCCACTGTCTTTCTAATTATTTCTTTTTATCTGCACAACTGCAGCCTCTGCCATGGATAGCTCTCTCCCAGGGATTGCGTTGACTATGGATTCTGGGAAGAAAAAGATCTTGCTCCTGAAAAAAGACCGAGACAACCCTCTTGTAAGCTTTTTCTCTTTCAGAAAGTTGTCTTCTTTTTTTATCATGTGTTTTGATAGTTGTAGACAGCAGCTTCTCATTTGTCAATGTAACGGCTTTTCAGAACTCTACAACACAACCAGAACAGCAGATGGAAACTAATCTTTCTGGAAGCTCCTTGACTTCAAGACAGGATCAGAAGATTGTTGTTGGTGGGAGGTTGATCAAGGGAATACTTCTGAGAAATGAGCCGCGACCTAGTCAGTCCTCATCTTTTGTCCAGCCGGAGTCAAGAGTGGAACCCTTGGAAGCAGAAAACTCCAAGCGTCCTCCTCGGCCAGCAAACACTCGAGCAGGTTATAAAGGATTAGAGTTTAGAACTTTAGTCTAACTATTAACTTCCCAATTTAGGCTGATAATTTAAAAGACAGATGGTAAATATGCAGGTAAAGACAATCAGATTTCTGGTACCAACAGTGAGAAGCAAGAGAGGCGTCCAAGAAACAAGGAGAGGCCTGATCGTGTTGTGTGGACTCCTCTTCGTCGCTCTGATGGGTCTAGTATCAGCGAGGATCAACTGTCATCTTCAACAGGTTCTGTTCAGTTTACTTTTTTTGGTTGTGCTCCATGACATATTAACCCATATTGTATATCAACTTACAGCAAACAATGGAGAAATTAAAGAGAGGATGTTGTTGCAAAGATCTGGAGAAGTGGTGAACTCCTCTGGTGGACACTCTCTTGAGAACGGTTAGTCCAGTTGAAGTTGGAGAATGCATAATGTGCCTTTTTCATTAAATGAATGAAAAGAGTGATGTTAATTCTGCCAAAACTTCCGACTTTATTCAGGTTCTACAAGACATTCTGGTCGCCGTGTTGGAGCTCGCAACAGAAAAGAAGAGGGTTTTGCGATGACTGGTGAGGGTAAATCATCCCGGAGAGGAGGTGGAGGTGGTGGTGGTCCCAATTCACATGAGGCAAGCCGAACCAAAACCTTATTATGATATATACTATTATGTCCGTGTTTAAAAGACTCGTTTTCGCTGTGTTACAGAAGCAAATGTGGATCCAAAAATCATCGTCGGGTACTTGATATCTTCACTTAACATATGGTATGTAAAGCTGCCCTCTATTACTTTCAGTGTTTAACATCAATTTATTGTTCTCTTCATGATCTATTAGATGGCCTTGTCAACACAATGTTACGATTGTTATGACCTTTCAGGCTTTTATAAATCAGCCAATTCCAATGGATTTTGCTCTTAACGGGAATCTATAAATCTCAATCGAAATGGAGAGTAACAACACTATATCAACACACTCGGGTTTTTGAGGACTTCTGGTCCAGCGTCGTAAGTCGTAGTATTGCACATAAAAGAGGCCTGACTCACAGTAGGGATCAGCTCAAGATTTATGGGTTTTGAGATAAGAAAGAGACTGTTGCTACTGTCTTTGAAGGCTTTTAGCGGTTCATGGTACCTGCATCCCCTTTTTTGCTTGTGCTGTGTTACAGGCAAGTGGGTGAGAATTGAGAATTACAATGAAATAAAGTCGAGTGTATATGGAGCAGGGAACACTTTATCGGGTTTTATTTTCTGTTCCTGAACGTGATTTGCAGATTTAACCTTAAATCGTTTGATTACTGTGAAAAGTAAATTTCTTGCTATTTTTACTAGTGGAAGTGGATTTGTTTCACCTGATTGTTATATAATTTATGCCTCCAAAAATGTTTTCCATAAATGGTGTTTTCTTTTTGTGAAATCGCGTATGCGTTTATAATGTGTATTTCATAGTGACGATCGCAAATTACATTAAACCAAAATTTACAAATTACATCAGTCAAAAGCAGAGTACTTTGGTTGCAAAAAGAGAACCAAAAGTAAACAGAATTATAATTTCCATGACTCACACTCTGAAGGTTATGATGAAGCAAATATATCCATAAAGCTGTCAATTGTTGGCTTCAGTACTTTCCTGAGCAGTGAAAGGGATATCAATCACTGGTATGTGTAGCTAGTGTTAGTAAGCAAGCATACCATCCGTACTGCGGGTTGAAGTATTTTGTGATTCCAAAAATATTTTATTTTTTTTAATGAATGTTAAATTTATTGAATTTTTTTTTTTACATCAAGTGTAACTTTTGTTTAAAAAATTAAAAAAAATCAAAACCTAGCTATTTTTTTACTGTATTCTTGTGCCAAACCAATATCTTAAGTAGGACTGGGCATCGTTACTTGTTACTCGCCTTAAATCTGTTACTTAACTCGTACCCGCCTTGAAAATTCAAGTACTCGGTGTTGTCAAGGCAAGTAACAAGTCGACAATTTTCATTACTTGCAAAGACCAAGTCAAGTATCATTATTATTTTTAGTACTTGACTCGTTATGCCCTGTTACTTGTCCAATTATTTGTTATTTGTTACATGATCTATTAAATAGTTGTTCATATTTGTTTTTTCTTTTACTTGCATTTAGAATTGGACACAAATACTCATTACTCTTCTTATACTTATTACTTGTTTCGTATTTGTCTTGATTTTTAAATATTTGTTGTCATCTAATCAAATATTATATAGTAACAAGTTTTAAAATTTTAGCTACATGACTTGTTACTATTACATGTTACTTGTTTATATAGAATACATTTTTGTCATCATAAAAATTAAACAATGTTTATGTATCGAAATATTCACATATTTTGAACAAATATTCATTTAAGTAATTCACATGTCTATTTCTAATAGATTATTATTTAGTAAGTAGTTCTTAAATACTTAGAAAAATTCGTAAATAGTTCACAAATACTCGTAATTGTTCACAAGTACTCGTAAATAGTAAGTAATAAAGCGGGGCAAGTAACTTGCAAGTAATTCATTTTAATCAAGTACTCGAAATAGCAAGTACTCGTTTTTAACAAGTACAAGTCGAAAATTTTATTACTCGTACAAGGCAAGTGAAGTCGCAAGTACACGCAAAATAGCGAGTACTCGCCTTGCGCCCAGCCCTAATCTTAAGCCACCTTCATATCTCATGTCTCTCATCATCATAATAGAGTTAAAATGGTTTCTGATTCCTTTATCAATGAATTTAACTAGCTGCACTGGTGTAAAATGAGCTTCCCCATGCCTCCTTTTATTTATTTTTCTCCATATGCTGTGGACAGTAGTTGCTTGAAAGAGATATTTAATAATAAAGCAAATCAGCATATCTCCATCTATTTCAGATATCAACTCAATAATATCAGGCTAATAATTTGTGTATTCGATCTCCTAAAATTGGTCTTAGAAGTTTCTTCCACACCTCAGCTGAGAAGGGTCACTTGAAAAAAAGATGGTATCGTGTTTCAATAGGATCTTGACAGAGAGAACAACTCCCATCAACATTTCCTCCCCATTTAAGCATGCAGTCTCCTGTTGCAAGTTGATTTTTCAGAGTACACCAAGTCATGAAAGCAAACTTAGGTGTAGAATGACGAAGCCACACTCCTTTGCTCCATTGACACAGTGGTTGTTGATCTCTGAGTAGCATCCAAGTGGTTTTTGTTGAAAACCTCTTCTTGTACATTCCTCCAATACCTTTCCACAGGCTAACATCCTCTGCATTATCCGCATTTGCTTTCCTCTCGTCAATTTCATCCTCAATTATATTAAGAATTATTGTTTTGTGCCTTCTTCTTCTGTAGGACATCATAGCTTCTTGAACTGTAGCGTGAGTATGAAGACCAAGATCAATTACTCCTCGCTCTTCTAGAATATCTGAGAGACAACCCAATGAAGACCAAGTGTCATGCCAAAAAGATGTATTCTCCATTGCAAACTTCAACTCGATGAAAACATCTTGCCAATCTTCTCCGTTTCAGTAATTTAGCTCACATCCAAGAACCAGCGCTTGTTGTTTCACTTACAGGCCAGAACGACCCTTTCCTTATGAGATATATCTTGATCCATTATACCCAAAGTGATTGGTTTGCTGAGAGCAATCTCCAAATTAGCTTCAGACATGGGACATTGTTTGCTTCTACCAATGATCGAATATGTAACACGCCTTCAGCTTTCGGTCTACAAATTTATGTCCATGATACTTTCGGTCTACAAATTTCAATCTCCTTTAAACATGCTTTTGGTAACCTGAAAGCAGACACCCAAAAATTTGTAATACTCATAATCACCGAGTTAATGAGTTGTAGCCTGCCTGCCTGCCTGCGAAAGGAAGCGTCCATTCCAATTACACATTCATGTCTGAATCTTCTCCATAAGTGGCAGATAATTGTTCACTGTCATTCTCTTGGTTAGGACTGGTAAGCCGAGATACCGAACTGGGAGCTGTCCAGCTGAAAATGGGAAATCCGTGAGGATAGAGTTTTGTGCTTCTTGTGATATTCCTTCCATATACAATGTCGACTTCTCTAAGCTTATCCTGAGACCTGAGATCTTACCAAACTCCTTAAAAACACTCAGAACTCCTTCTCTATATCTTTGTTGTCCGTCCACAAAGACCATTATATTATCAGCAAAGCAGGGATGCGTTATTGGAATGATTTGACATCTCAGATGATATCCTATTTTCCTCTGAACCGCAGTTTCGTCAATCATTTTCGAAAGGACATTCATGCAGATCACAAACAAATAGGGAGATAAAGCACAACCTTGTCTTAATCCCCGCTCACTCTGGAAGTAGCCTACAAGTTCACTGTTGACTTGTACATAGAAAGAGGCAGTGGTTATACACAACCAAATCCAGTGAACAAACTGATGTGGGAGTCCTAAAGCTTCCAACACTCTTAAGAGGAAAGGCCACTGAACTCAATCAAATGCCTTATAGATTTTAATCTGGATGGCACATCTAGCTGAGAGATCATCCTTGTGGTAGTTCTTGACTAGCTCAGTTGCTAGAAGAAGATTCTCCATCAATAGCCTCTCTTTAATGAAAGCAGACTGATTTGGGGTGATGAACTTGGGAAGCAAACCTTTAATTCCGTTGGCAAGAATTTTTGAGATGACTTTGTACATGACGTTACAACAGAAGATTGGTCTATAGTCCTTTATTTCCTGAGCATCCTCCGTCTTAGGTATCAACACTTTTTAGGTAGAAAACCTTTAAGAAAGAATGATTGCTCAGCGACTATAAAATCTTCTCCTACCACTGACCAAGCCTCTTTGAAGAACTCAAAGGTATATCCATCCGACCCTGGAGACTTGTAGCTTCCATCTTAAAAAGAGTTCTTTTAATCTCTTCCCTGGTCACTTCCTTAATCAACTGACCTTTCTCCAAGTCATTGCACTGAAACTGCATAAGTTCCTGAAGCATGTTTATTGAAATATCTTCAATGTCATCAGGCTTGTGCGTAAGAAATTTCTGAAAAAATCTGACAGCCTCCAATTTTATATCTTCATCATTGTTGGCAATAATCCCATTAGGACACTTTACTTCCGGGATGGAGTTACGGACCTCCCTCATCTTAGCAGCATTATGGAACACTTTATTGTTGCCATCACCAACTTGCAGCCAGTGAAGCTAGGACTTCTGCTTATAAAAATCATCTTCCATTAGTACCAATTTCTTCCATTTATCATACGCTTATGCTTCCTCTTTAACACTCTCCGGAGAAGGTCGATCAAGAGTTATATGTTGCTTCTCACATAGTCTAGTATATGCATCTTTAACCCTTACCGGAAGATGGCTAATTTTTCTTTGCTTAGCTTCCTTAGCAGTGCCTTTAGAGCTTTGAGTTTCTTGGAAAATCTGTGCATAGCTGATGTCGAGTGAAACAGCTTATATGTCTCATTCCAAAACCCTCCCACGACTGGAATGAATTGAGATGTCTTCGCCACTGCATTTGTAAACTTAAATGATCGATGTTTCTTTTCCTTGACATCGTCAAACTGAATGCGACATCGTAAATGATTAGAACAGCCCCCCGGTTCAAATACACAATATACCTGAGGAAATTGGTGCATCCACACATCGTTCATTAGGACCCTATCCAGTTTCTTACACACCATTCCCTCATCACGTTTATTACACCTTGTGAAAAGAGGTCCATGATAGCTCATATCTATCATCGAGCAATATCTTGCAGCTTCTTGAAATTCTCTCATACCAACCAGTATTGATGGCGAGGTCGTATAGTTTTTGTACTCCCTGCCATCCAAAATTTCATTAAAATCTCCCATAAATAGCCATGGTTTTTTCCTGAACATAGGAGAATCTTGATGGTTTCTCAAATCAGCCCATAAGACTTTCCTACTTTCCAAAAAGTTTGATGTGTAGACAAAAACGTCAAAAGAACTCCTCTGATCTACCCTCCAACAAAACTGAAATAGTGATTAGCTGGTCACTCTTAAACACCGGAAAACACGTACTGATGAACTCCAGAGAATCCATATCCGACCTAGAGAATAAAACTCATAATTTGACATGAAAGACCAGTCTTGAAAAACCATGCCAACTATATCTTCTGCTTTCTTTTCCTTAAACCTAGTCTCCAACAAACCTCCAAATTTCAGATCATTTTGGTTTATCCAATCGCGGACAGCAGCATATTTTGTAGTTTGATTGAATCCGCGCATATTCCAAAAAACCCCAGTCATTGATTTGATCTCCGGGTGCTTCTTTTGACATTACTTGGGATGCTATCCCTCGTAATATTGGCTGAAGCAACCGTGAGAAACTTGTGTTTGCTCATTGAATCCCTTGGTAACAGTTGACGTGATGTACTGCTCTCCACACCAGTTTTGCGTATAACATACAATTACCTCATCTGCAATATCAACTTTATTCTCCATTTGCAAATGACCATCTTTTCCTTATGCATCATCGTGGATCTTGTCCTCAGAGTGCAAATTCTGATCCTTGTTTTCCCCATCCATATCTACAGCATATTTATTTGTTTGAGTCTCCTCTTCCATAACTTTTTGTAGAACTGAAATTCTCGATGGAGAAATCACTTTCCCTTGTTCCAATAATAGAGCTTGTGATTTACCCACTAAACTTCTGCCAATGTTATCTAGTGATACTTTTGCCCAGTTACTGATGATTTTCCCCTCTTCTATATCACCCTCCTCAACATCTCCAGAACTAATTACTTCAGTTAGCTTGTCACTCTCAGCATCTTCCTGCATAACCTTTTTTTGAACAGATGCTGAACCTGAGACGGTTTCAACCTCCACTTCTCCTATTGATTTCCTTGTCTCTTGTTCTACCACATCCTCTTTTAATATATCTGAGACATCTTTCTCTACTGCTACCTCAACCACATTTTTACTCATAACACACTTGTTCTCCGAGTGACTCCATTGATCACATAGCTTACAACGGATTGGTAACCACGGAAAGATGAAATCCACTAGGAAGCCTTTGCCATTCTTTGAGAACTTAATCGATTTCGGAAGCTCCTTAGTCAGATCAACATTAACAAAGATCTTAGCTACATCAAATTGTGAACAAGAAGTTGTCTCTGTATGAACTCGAATTGGCCTACCCACTGGACTTGTCATGAAACTCAACCCATCCCATGAAAACATATTCATAGGGACATTTTTCAGAGAAACCCATATTGGAATTGAAGTTTTCTCTTCTTTTGTCTTCTCAACCATAGGAGACCACTTTGACACCACCAAAGAAACTTCCGCAATGTTCCACATCCCTCTTCCAAGAACCCTTGATCGAATCTGAGGATTCGGAATTTTGAACCTCATTGCTGTTGAATTCACTTCATAGACCTCAATTATCTGGTTTTTATCTCCTTGGTTCCAAATTTTGTTTATGATGACGTGAACTTTTGCAATGTGTGGAGCTGTTTCGAGAAATTTTCCGATCAAAAAATCTTCCCAGAGAGGCTCAGAGTTATCATAGATCTCATCGGGTATCTCGACTTATGGTTTCCCATCAACCACCGTCAGATTTACGTCAAATTTCTTGAGAGTATGCTTCTTCTGAACCACTGATGCATACACACCAACTTGTTTCTCTTGCGTTATCACCTTCACTGTCTGCAGTCCCCCATCTTCAGGATGCCTCATCAAAGCCACAACGGCGACGGTGAGAAATCACAAACCCTAGAAAATCGCCAAAATTTCCTATGGAGCGTACATATTACACTTGCACTCATCCTTTTTTAATTTATGGATGACATGCAGGATACATGCAATTATTAATTAAAACAAAAACAAGTTTTATTAAAAAAATATAGTATAAGTTATATAGTAAATAAATAAACACATTTAAAAATAGATTAATTTTTAATCAATATATATATATATATTATACTATTTATAAACAATATAAAATTTTGTAGTTAAATAATTTTATTTTTTTAAGGAAATTACGCATTAGTCGGTATATATAATTTAAATTTGACAGACATACACCCATCTCACATAAAAGAAAATCAATATACATTTGTACCCGTATTTTAAATATCTGAAATCTGTTTACCAACTTCCCCCTGCAAAGAATATAACTAGACGAACCAAGGTTGAGTTGGCCTAGTGGTAAAAGGGCTGCAACTGTAACTACCGCTATTTGGGTTCCATTCACGCTGGAATGAACTATTTGGGTTCGATAAGTTAAGAAGGTGATGGGCCATCTCTAAATAAAAGACAACTAAGTTTTATATAGCCTTTAGTGTTATTTAATATGAGTGGATTAAAAGAAATATAATAATTTAACATAATTGTCTTCAATGTTATGGATTAAAAGAGATATGATAAAAGCATTTGATTATGAAAGTTTGATAGATGATTTTGTAGAAAAAAAGGTAAAAAACCAATATTTAAGAATTGATAAAAAAAAAATTTACTAGTTTTAAAGATATTGTAATTTTCAATCATAAATTTAACATTTTTATTGACAAATTTTTTATGTGTTATCGAAGGGCCTCTTTTTTGTATTTCGTATAGGACCATAAATATCTCAGGACCGGCACTGGGTGACACTACCTTTTTCGACCAAAAAAAAAGAATATAACTAGACGAGTCCCGCAAGTATTAGCTCACATTCCTAGGTTATGGGAGTTGTTCCCATATACGTACTAACATGTGTATAGTTTCTATTTTTAAAGAGATTTTATGTGTGTATCTTTTCCATGTCAATAGTTTTACAATTGCTTAGTACAAAATAAATTTTGGAACAAACCAAAAGGGATGTGGATTGAATACTTTAGAGATCTTTTCTTTGAATTTTTTTTTTGAACACTCTGTTTTTAAGTTTCCAAAGTCGTGTTTTCCATTAAATGAATACTTTATCAATAACCATGTGATAATAAGATCCACAACCGAAAAAATTGGAAGAATTTTAATGTACAAATAATTTATACGGTTAAAAAAATAAATGAAATATCAAATTATTTAAGAAAAAGATATTTAATATTTTTTTTATTTAGCCTATCAAATTGAATATATTGGTAGCTTTTATTCAATTTAGGCTTTTTAGTAGAAGTTTTCTTTTAAACAAAATTTTGTAAACACGAAGATTCAAGGCAAATGTATTAATAGATCAGGCAAGGCTTGCTCTGCTCACAAGTCATATTAGTAATGAAGAATAAGAAATCATCGTTATGCATGAAAAAAAAATGGAACAATGAATGATATGGTCCTCAAACTGAAAATGTTATCCATATGCACCTAAAATGGATTTTCTTTATAATTTAATCTAATTTAGGAAAATGGTAAAAGATAATTGTGTCCAAAAAAAGAAGAAGAAGATAGTACATAATCCAACCAGGAAAATATCCACTCATTCCGGAAACCAACCATGAGATTGATGATGTTAGTCACAAGCCTTTCTCTCTCCCCAAAGTCTCTCTCTCCTTAGCTCTCTCTCTTACGCGTGTGTGGTCTTCTCGGCTCTGGCGTCCGGCTAGCGCGTGAGCGTCGCGGGGAAGCTCCTCTCCCCTTTACTCTTGTTTTTGTGTTGCTAATCTCCGATTTCTTTGTCTCTTTGTCGATATGTTGCGGATCTTGGGTAGGGTTTTCAACTGACATCTTCACTGCTCCCGTGGTGGGTGTCCTAGGCAACGTCTATGCTACGATTGGATTCTCGTTGAGGCTGAGGAGGCGGTGGCCTAGGGGGTGGTCAGCTTTTGGCTCTATGGAACAGATCGATTTTTTCCTTCAGATCTAGTCCGAATTTTGTTGTCGTTGTCGAGGCGAGGTGAGGCGGAATTTTTTCTTCTCTCGGTTCTGCAATTCTGTGTGGTGGTTCTGGTGGAGGAATCATCCTTCAATGGTGTTTGGCTCTTGGCCTCACCGGTGTCGATGTGGTACAGTTCCTCTCTCTCTGTTGTTAGGTGTGATTCGTTGGGTCGTTTCCTCTGAAGGCGAATCTAGAGATCTGGTTCGCAGGCGGGAATGGTTCTAGGTTTCTATCAAGGTTCATGTGGTTAGATAAGCAGTGGCTTTGATTGTCGTTTATGGCCAGTTGGTAGGCTTCTTGTCGATCTACGTCATCTTGTTCTCTCCTCCCACGGCTACCTTTCAAGTTCATATGTGAGGAAGCAGCGGTTTCTGTATCGGATTTCAGCCTTTAGTTTTTTCTTGGTGTACCTCTTCCCGCAACACCGGTTAGGAGGTTTATCAGCTTAGTTATGGGTCTTCGGTTCTCGAAGTCCACATTTGTCGAACCGGTTCTCGGGAGTCATTGACCGGCTTAGTGTCAACACTTGGTCATTGTACACTCCTGGTGTGGTGTTCTTGACTTTTTGTGCAGGTTATGGAGGCATACTTGTTTGGTGGTGTCAGCAAAATTAGCCTGTTTTCTTTCTGTTCGGTTTGGTGACGGCAGTACCGGGTGCTTACTCGGTTTGGGACTCGGTTTCAAGCGCTTTGTGGTGTTGTGTACATGCCCAGATTTGGTGGCGGTTGCAAGGCCTCTTGCGGTATGTACTCGAAACCCTCTCCTATTGGTCGTCTAGTATTTCATAGACAGTGACGGTTATAAGCTTTGTGGATTTCATCGGGAACTAGCTACTCTGGAGACAACATGGAAAGTCCCGGCATCCGAGGCAACAAGGAGAACCTCACATTCTCGTGGTGTTCATCAAAGGTAGAGAACAGTAACCGATTCCAAAAGATTTTGAAAACGTGCTAGCGGAATGTTCCGGTTTAGTGGGCGGACGAAGCTAGTTTTGTAATAGTTTGACTTTGAAACTTTTGTTCAAAGTGGTTTTGTAACAAGATCTGATTTCTCGATTATTCGGGTTGAATAAAAATATATATTTCAAAAAAAAAAAAAGATTGATGCTGGAAAGCATGGCTCCTCTAGTTCGGATTAAGGGAAGACTGACGGCTGAAGCTGAACTTCATTATGATCAAACGGCAGTGAGTGATGTGTGAATTGTTAGCTCAACCTTCAGCACATTGATCCAGATTCAGATTGTCTTAATTCACTGAACTTGCAATTCTATTAAATTAAGATTAGATGAAAAACTTTGAAAATTAATTATGATTTGGGAATTTTTGTATTTTTGCTAGGAACATAAGCAATGAAAGTAAATAAGAATATGTGTCACTTATGTTTTAATTCGGTGCAGAAAAAAAAAAGGAAATCTCTCACCAAATAAGTGAATCTACAGCCTCAACAAACTTTGCATACTTATGTGTTATGTCCCTTGTTCAAAAACGCAGTCGCCTATGCGTTGTTCAGAGGTTGACTGCGGCGAATATGCCCAAATCGGGACGTTGACCCGTGTAAGACCACTTAATTCCCGCGTTGATCGTTTAATTCCTGCCAAATTTCCGTCTAGACTGCCTAAGTTTTTTTTTCGTCCGTGTAAAGTTGAAACACGTTGATTATTTTTTTACTCATTATTGACAGATTTTGTGTAAGTATTCATTACTAAATAATTACAATTAGCTATCAAACCCCAAAACAAACACATAATTACTTCATTTAGAATGGTTCGAATCCCGCTGGCTACCGTCGATTAAAACGGGGTGAAAAAAGTGGCTCTCCAGGATGTCTTCAGCGGAGGTATACTTAGACGCTAGTCGGGTTCTCTCCGGGGTGTCCGGATTACCTGGATTATCAAAAAAAAAATTACTTCATTTAGGAAATTTTCGTACCAAATACACCGACAAATCAAAAAGAGGCTGTTTAAAATTATATATAAAAAATTATATAATTATGTCTAAGAACATGTGTCATCCTGTTTAAAATTAGCTAAATATATTATACATATATTAAATTATATTTAAAACTAGACTCCGCGTAATCTCCGAGTACTCCCCGATTTTTTGGTAACTTGCTAGGCCCAGGATTGCCGCCCGACTAGCGCCTAGCGTAGTTCCAAACAGGAGTTATGTCCAAATCACTCTCTGTCCTTGTTTTTTTGCCTTGCGTTGGTACAAAAGTTCAGACACAAGTCACACAAGTGTATTAGGACATCTCCAACCATGACACTAAAAATGGGGTTAAAATTACACAAAATTTGGTGTTATGGTGTCAAATTCTTTTTGTCATCTCCAATCATGACACAAAATATTACACCAAAGATAATATTATATATTATTTTATGTTTTCAGTTTTAATAATTTTTTTATTTTTATTATTTGAAATTGAAAAATGTTTTTATCACATGTTTGTTAAATTTTTTTAATTAATATGTTTATCAAATTTATTTACATTTATATTTTTGGTTTAATAATATTATACATTTTGTGTATTTATTTTATATATAATATTATATTAAAAATTACAAACTATTAATTATGAAAAGCACATAATAAAATCATATATTTATTTTAATAAAATTTGTATTTGTTAGTAATACAAGTTTAACTATATTATACAATAAATAAAAAATAAGAATGTTATTTTGTTGTTTGGTGAATTTAATAGTATTACATAAAGTTTTAATTAATTACTATTAAATCTAACATTGCAATAATGTAATATTATTAATTTTTCATTCTGATTAAAATATAACTTGAATAAAGATTATAATCAACATTATAAAATAAAAATACATTATAAGATAAAGTAAATGATAATAATTTGGTGATTTTTATTTGAAAATAAAATAAAATATAAAAGTTCTATGATATTTTATTTTTTACAATATAAAGAAAATGATAATAATCACTTTGTGATTTCTTATTTGAAAATAAAATAATAAATATTTAAATCATGTAAAAATAATTTTAAAATACAATATATTTATGTTTAATAACAAATTTGAACTGATTAATAATAACAATTGAACTATATCCTTAAATGAAACATAATAAAATATAAATATTTAATATTTAGTGTGATTAATAGTGTTATTCTACCCAATATTTGGTGCGATAGTGTCATTTTTAGTTTTTAGTGGAGATGAATTCACATCAAATTTGGTGTTTTGCTGTCCATTGGAGTTGACCTCAGCAAGACCTGGGCACTTTACCCGATATCCGAAGTTGTACCCGAACCTGACCCAAAAAATCCAAACCGAAATCCGAACCGAAATAGCAAAATACCCGAACGGGTATTGATTTATGAGAGATTGGATATCCGAATCCGAACAGGTAATATCCGAACCCGAATGGATACCCAAAATAACCGAACATAAGTATATATAACCTTATATTTTTAATTTAAATCTTTATTTTATTTAAAATATTTATATTGATGTTACACATACTTTAAAATCATATAATATACATATAAGTACATATAAAATGATTTGATACTCACTTAGAATGCATGTCAAGCTTTTTGTTTTATGTATTAACAAAAGTTACATCCAATGTTTTTTAAAAATGACGAAATTAATGTTTATTTATTTTTACATTGTTATCTCCAAATCTATTAATCACTCAGTCTATTAAAAATAAAAAAAATCGGTTAAATAAAAGTTATAATTTCAAAATCTAAATATAAGAAACCGTTCCGAAATAACCGAACCTGAATTAAAAATACATGAACCGACCCAAAATACAAAAATACATGAACGAGTTTTATATCTCTATACCAAAATACCCGACCCGAACTGGTACTCGAACTCCTATCCCTAGCCTAACTAACGACGGATTGTTTTCCTCACAGGCTCTCTCCTCTCTGGAAATAATAAGCTTATCGCTTGATCCCATCTTAGGGCAAAACTTTGACTTTCTCGGAAACAGCATGCCGTTTTCTCGAGAATTTATTGAATTCCCATAAACTCGGAATCAGCTTCTGGTCAGTCTCAAGTTGGAAAAGATGGATAGCAAGATTATCTCCATGATGAAGGACAGCAAAGATGGGTCCAAGAGCAAGAGAATGAATCTTTCACAGAGAAAACTGCTTGCCGACGAAGAGATGTTGCATCGACGAGCTCTGTCCATGGCGATTCATCAAGCTCAGCTTTCTCAGATATTCGACGGATCCATGTCTAGACGGGCCAGGTCTACAGGCACCAGGAAACAACGGACACTCTCTGACCCGTTTTCTAATGGCAAGCAGGTTACTGGTTCTTTGCCTTTTTGTTCAATAATGTGTTGGTTTAATGATTATTGGGAACTTATGTATGAGAAGAAAAGGCCATTACAAAACTGGAGAAGAGGAGATTCTTTCCGTAAAAGTTAGAAAACAGAAGCTAACTTATCTGTTGGATTCCAACTTTACTGACAGTGGGTTGGGAGTTGGGACCAGCTTAACTAAAAATCTACGAGTGACTTTGGACATTAATTCCACAACCTTACAACACTAAGTGCTGATAAACTTTGTTAGTGTCAAAAGCGCTTTTGTCTCTCCTCTTGTTTCTAAAAGTCCTGTAAGGATTTGCTTGTTCTCGGAAAGAAGTGAAATTGAATAGGTTTTGTTTGAAAGTGATGCTGTTTTGCTTTAAACTTGATTTAAGATGTTAAAACAATGAATGGTTTAGGAAGCTTATTTTTGAAACATGTATCTAACATCCTTCTTTCTTCAGGTACCTGATTTTTCATTGGAGGTACCTGATTTTTCATTGGAGAGCTTGACAGTAAAGAAGTTATACCTGACGTGACGACAATGTTGAGGGAGAGACTGTTGCAGCTTGGTTCCGCAGAGCGGTTCATGAAAGAGTCGCAGTTCTTAATCTATGGTAACGGATAAGACAAGCCTCCTACAGGATTCATGTTTTAGAAACAACACATGAAAGGGCTTGTACTTTAATCAATCATCCAACAAGGTACACTCCAAAATGCTAACTTAGTGTTTGCATTTGGTAATCATTGATAATTGATTCTGGTTGGTGGTTTTCAGGATTAGCATTTGCTATGATGTCGATGATAGGGATGTCAACTGGATTGTCTATGTCCAAATGGGTTTGTCCAGTTGGACAATCTTATTTATTGGACATGAATTGTCGAAGCCCAAATAAACACCGTCCAAATAAGACCAATCTCAAATAGGATCATAACGAGATGGATTATCCACCGAGCTCAAAAATATCAATTTTATATTTTTTTTGTTAGACAAATAATTTTTTAGTGATTTTACCAAAAATGTAACTTCGTAGTTTTGTAAAAAAAAAATGATTTTACGATTTGACAAAAAAATGATTTTAATAAATTTTAC
The DNA here is from genome assembly GCF_020379485.1 of Brassica napus. Lineage (NCBI taxonomy): Eukaryota > Viridiplantae > Streptophyta > Magnoliopsida > Brassicales > Brassicaceae > Brassica > Brassica napus. The sequence goes on from NC_063438.1 coordinate 15,401,208, forward strand.
GGTTTTGGAAAAAAAAAACACAATTTACAAATTTGGTGGGAATTTTTTTTTTCGGTTTTGATGGAAAAACGTAATTTTGCGGCTTTAGCGGGAAAACATAATTTTTGCGCTTTTGGCGGGAAACATGATTTTATAAATTTGGCGGGAAATTTTTTTTTGGTTTTGACAGAAAAACGTGATTTTTGCGGTTTTGGTGAGAAAATATGATTTTGAGATTTTAGCGGGAAAACATGTTTTTTTCGGTTTTGGCGGGAAAACATGATTTTGCAGTTTTGGCGAGAAGACATGATTTTACAAATTTGGGGGAATAATTTATTTTTATGGTTTTTGGTAGAAAAATGGGATTTTGCGTTTTTGGTGAAAAAACATGATTTTACGGTTTTGACAAAAAACATGATTTTGCGGTTTTGGTAGAAAACGTGATTTGCGGTTTTGGCGGTAAAATGTGATTTACACCCAAAATTAGAAAATCCTAGATTTGTATATGTTTATTGGACTGTCCATGCTCAAGTGGGTTAAACCCATCTAATTTGGGTTTCATGGACTTTTGTCCAATTGGACAACTTTAATTTTTAGGAGGTCCTCATCAGATGGAGATGACAAATGATGAAACAAACAGCCTCCTATTAAAGGCGAAGAAACTGAAACACTAACATTGGTTTTATTTCATTTGCGATGTTACAAAATTTACCACTCAAATATACACTCAAAACTAGTGAAAAGTTTGGCAATCATACATATTTACAATTATCTTTCACACCCTTTGATTTTCTGTAACTTCCTTTTTATAATTAACTTCATGATTATAGTATCCGTAAATTCATTGCTTTGGTGATAAATTAATTTTTTTGTGTTAACCTTCGTTCAATCTCTAAAGTGATATTGTTTTTCCATTATGATCATTCAAGCCGCAACATCAATCATTGTTATTCCTTTTATGTTGATTATGAGTTCAATAGGAAGAAAAATTAGAGTTCTATATGGGTTAATTGACGTCATTTGTCTCTTCATATGGAATAGTTTTTGTCTGGCATTAAATTTTTGTTCTCTCAGATCTTTAATTGCCAGTTTTTGTCTGTCTATTTTACAAGGTCCATTAGTTTTGGTTTTCCAAAAATTAACCTGAAAAGTACCATTTTTTGTTTAAAAAAAAACTTAAAGCTACATATGACTAAGGTCGGGGGAATGAAAAATGAGACTATATGCAATTGGTTGCAACCAATTATCTAACTAAAACAAAAAGGCGCATACGCCTTATGGATGAGTTTGGTGATCGTACCTTTTTACAATTATCTTTCACACCCTTTTATTTTTGTAAATTAATACTAGATAAATTAATAATATCTATAAATTAATAAATTTCGTCGGTCCCAATTTGGGCCGGTTCAAAATTTGACATAAATTGATAAAATAATAAGATAATATTTTTTTAGAAAATTCTATGTAAATATATGGTCCCACTAAAATTATAAATTAATAATTTATATGTATAAATTTTTTATATAAGTAAGAATCTGTTATTACTTTGTTTGTTTATATTCATAATAGAATTATCTTTATATTTTCTAAAAACTTAATATATTTTTGATGAGATTTAATAATATTATATGGGCTTTTTACAAATGTGACTCAAAACTTGAAGTCAAACACAAAACTAACCCATGTTTTTTTAGAACTTTGACTTGCCTCTTTCATCCCCAAAGTTCCGATTATTCACGAAAATGTCATCATTTTTTTTTTTTACGAAAATGCATATTTTACTCTATCACTCTCATCTTCCTCATGTATTCACAATATTGTCATTGTCATCAATACACCAACCACCATGAACAACCAATTTGAAGCGTTTAATGCACCTAAAAATCGATTTACACTCTTTCTTTCTCAATTCTTATGAATTAAAAACATCTCTTTACTTTCTCTCAATATTCATCCAAAAAAAACCCAAGATTTTGATTCTAAAATTTTTATGGTTTATAGAGCCATTGAAACTTACGATTCTTGGTGGGTCACTTTTGTTTGAGGTTCTGGGTGCTTGGAGAATACTTTTGTGTGCTAAACAAGTTATCTCACTCGTTGAAACTATGAAATTAGTTTTTTTCCAGATATGTTCGTCCAGACGACTTCTGGGTAAGTCGTCTGGCTGTAGACGACTTACATGGAAGTCTCCTGGTCAATGCAGAAGTTAGTTTCGCAATTGACTTCCCATAGGTCTTCCAAAGTTTGATCCAGATCTGAAAAACATGTATATCAAACCCAGATCTGAAAAACCTGCATATCATATCAAAAAACGTTCAAATGGCTTAAAAGCAGAGAAAATGAGTGGAAAATTATATATACATACTTTTATAGAATACACAAAGTACATATCCAAATGGAAGATGAGAAGCATTTGATTAAAACCTGCAACAAAAAGATAGATTAATGAGAAAGACATGAGACAAAAATGAAAAATTTATATAAAATTTAGTGTTTTCAAGTCAAAGAGATTAGAGTGGGTTTGGAGAGTTTTAGTTTGGGAAAAAGGTATGAGCTTTATGCAACAGGAGGTTACCAAATGAAGAAAAATCAGACATACAAACTTACCAAAACGCTCATATCTATTATGAAAGGGAGACATGGGAGAAGACTCCTTCAGAAGACTTCCTGGAAGTCGTCTGGAAGTCCTCCAACCCAGAAGTCTTCCAGATTTGAAAACCTTGCATATCCAAATCCAGATCTGAAAAACTTGCATCTCTAAAAACGTTCAAATGGCTTAAAACAGAGAAAATAAGTGGAAGATTAGATAGATCTACCTTTATAGAACACACAAAAATACATATCTAAAATTAATAAATCTACCTTTAAATGAGTGGAAGATGAGAACCATGTGATGAAAAACCTGCAAAACAAGATAAACTAGTGAGAAATACATGAGACAAAAACAATAAATTGATATAAATTTTGGTGTTTATAAGTTCAAAAAGATTAGAGAGAGGTTGGGGAGCTTTAGAATGAGGAACATACCATTTTTGTTGCAGCCATTTGAGAGGAAGAGAGAGAATGTATAAATGTTTCTTCATATAAGGAGGCAAAATTCCAATAAGGTTAAATATTTTTGATCAGAAGACTTACTAGATGACTTACTTGTAAGTCGTCCAGAAACACTTCGATATTTTTAGCCGGAAACTAAAATATTTTTAGCGGGAGTTAGAAGAAGTCTTCTAATCACGAGACGACTTACATGTTAGTCGTCTAGACCCTAAACATAACCCATAAACTAAATTAACTATCTAAACACTTCATAAAATCAAATTAAACTTAAAAAGTGTTTACTATACACAGAAATAATCACATGTAGGTAAAAATTGAATTTTTCAAAAAAACATTTAAGCTTTCCAAAATCTAACCCTAAGAATACATACAATACTACAACATATTTTGCCAAACCCTTGACCAAAGAATATCATGATTCACTACTTTCACTCATCTATATTGAAAACAATTCAATTTTATTATATCTTAATTTATATCACTTAAAACTGTTTATAATTACATAATTTTCATTTTTCGCTTATCAGAATATGTTTTACAAAATGTATCAATTATTTTTAAGATCAACTATATCATACGACTTCCGTGGACGTTGTCCAGAAGACTTAACAGAATCTTAGAAGACTTATCGGGGCTATATTCATAAAAATGAGTTATGTTTTTTTGTTTGGTCACAAGGGACTGGCTGTAATTTTACAAGGTTTTTAGGTTACTTTTGCATTTGATTCAAGTTTGGGTATACTTTTGCAATCAAAGTCAAGTTTTGAGTCATATTTGTCAAATTCTCTATATTATATCTAAAACCACATTTAAGTTCTATGTAATAAATATATTATATACACCAAACAATATAATAAAATTAATATAAATGTCAAATTTCAAAAAATAACAATTAATGTCTATACACTAAAATCAAATATTTTTCTTATCTCAGAATAAATATATCTTAAAATAAGAAATCTAAATAAGGAAACTTTTGTAAATTAATATTTATATACATTAATAAAATTTCAAAGTCCCAACATTATAGTATCAATAAATTCATTACTTTGGTGGTAAATCAAGTTATTTGTTTTAACCTTCGTTCATCTCTAAAAGTGATTCTGTTTTTTCCATTATGATCACTCAAACCGGAGTATCAATCATGGTTATTCCTTTTATGTGGCTTATGAGTTGAATAGGAAGAAAAACAAGAGTTGTATATGAGTTAACTGACGTCATTTGTCTCTTTATAGGGAAAATTTTTTGTTTACCACTTTCATGATACCACATTTCATTTTTACCATTACTAAATGGACATTTTCAAAAACATTTTATTCATTAAATGATAAAAGACTCTTATGTATATAATAAATAAATATTAAAATAATAAATAAATATTTAAATAAATAAAAATTCTAAAAAAATAAAAAATAATTTTAAACCCTAAGCCATTAAACCATATTTCGAAATTCAAACACTAAACCCTAAAACTCAATTCTAAACCCTAAACCATCAATCCTAAACCCTATATTTTTATAAATACGAACCCTAAACCCTGAAACAACAACTCTAAACCCTAAACCCCGAAACTTTAACTCTAAACCCTAAACCCTAAACCTTCAACTCTAAAACCTAAAACATCAACTCTAAACCCAAAACCCTAAACTTCACCTCTACACCCTAAATCATCAACACTAAACCCTAAACTATCAACACTAAACCCTAAACCCTAAAGAGTAAACTCTAAACCCTAAACCGTAAAAATTAACCCTAAACCCTAAAACATCAACTCTAAACCCTAAAAATTAACCCTAAACCCTAAAACATCAACTCTAAACCCTAAACCCTAAACCTTCAACTCTAAACCCTAAACCCTAAAACCCTAGAGTTGATGTTTTAGGGTTTAGATTTGAAAGTTTAGGGTTTTAAGGTTTAAAGTCGATGTTTTAGGGTTTAGATTTGAAGGTTAAGGGTTTTAGGGTTTAGGGTTCAAATTTGAAAAAAATATAGGATTTAGGGTTTACGGTTTTAGGGTTTAGATTTGAAGTTTTAGGGTTTAGAGTTTATAGTTGATGTTTTGGAGTTTAGGGTTTAGAGTTGATGTTTCATGGTTTAGGGTTTAGAGTTGATGATTTACGGTTTCGAGTTGATGTTTTAAGTTTAGATTTAGGGTTTAGGGTTGAGGGTTTATATTCGATGTCTTAGGGTTTTGATTTGAAGGTTTAGGGTTTAGGGTTTAGAGTTGATGGTTTGGGGTTTAGGATTTAGAATTAAGAATTGATGTTTCGAGGTTTAAGGTGTAAAGTTGATGATTTAGGGTTTAGAGTTGATGTTTTAAGTTTAAATTAGTTTTTTTTTTTTTTTGACGTCGAAAGCCATTCTATTACTCAAGCTAGAGGTGGTCTAGGTAACCAGACCGGAATAGAAAAACCAATAAAAAGTAACTCCCTATGGAAGGATCTCGCAGTTTTAGCTAAAAAGTCTGAAGTCTGATTGCGCGCTCTTGGTACATGAATGATGCTGAATTCCGGGAAGCATATTTGAAGCGTCTCAATCCTCTCCAGTTCCGTCGCAAAGCTTGGCCAAGCATGAGGTTCTTTTAACATTGCGATCAGGTCCTTGCAGTCTGTCCCAAAACTCTGGCATGTTGAGTGTTGGAGCATATTCTCCATTGCCCACCGTAGTGCTTCAAGTTCCGAATGCAGGGCTGATTCGCGTCTAGTGATATTTCTTGTCCCCATAAGCTGTATGTTGCTCCCATTGTCCATCCACACCCATACACATCCACTGAAGTGATCAGTAGATGTCCATGATCCATCTAGCAAGCAAATATTCCCCAAGCTTAAGACTTGGGGTTCCTCAGTGTTGTTTTCCTGTATCACTAGTTGTGGCACTTCATTCGCATCAAACCAGGCTTGGCATTCACTTTCTGCATATCTAACCAACAATCAACTCGTATGTGGTTGGTCATGGACCGTAACCACACACACTTGCGGCTTGCCTCGTGTATTGCCAATATCTCCGAGTGGTTAGATGATGTAGCCGCGATCTTCTGCTTCATGGAACACCATGATATGGCTGTTCCACCATGTGTAAACACATAGCCTGTCTGTGATCGAGCATTGTGTGGATCCGAAAGATAACCTGCATCAGCAAAACCAACTAAACCTTCTTTGTTTTGGTTAGTATAAAATAGACCCAAGTCTTTCGTTCCTTGCAGGTAACAAAGAACATGTTTAATCCCGTTCCAGTGCCTTTGGGTTGGACAAGAGCTAAACCTAGATAATAGGTTCACGGCAAAGCATATATCTGGTCGTGTGTGACTTGCCAGATACATCAAAGCTCCTATGGCACTAAGATATGGCACTTTGGGACCTAGGACATCTTCATCGTCTATCTTAGGACGGAACAGATCAGTGTCCAGGCCAAGAGACCTCTCGACCATGGGGCTAGACAATGGGTGAGACTCGGCCATGTTAAATCTCTTGAGTACTTTCTCTGTATATGCTATTTGATTTACAAGGATTTCATCTTTTATGTACTCAAGCTGTAATCCCAAACAAAACTTTGTTTTTCCAAGATTTTTCATCTCGAATTCTTTCTTAAGATATTCAACTGTTTGGGAGATTCTCAAGAAGTTCCTACGATATTCAAATCATAACATACACTGCTATGATTACAAAGCCCTGGCCGAATTTCTTTATAAAGATACAAGGGCTGATCGGATCATTCTTATATCCATATTTCACTAAGTATTCACTTAGCCTATTGTACCACGTTCGACCTTATTGTTTCAATCCATAAAGTGACTTATTCAACTTTATACAGTGTTGTTCTCGAGTACTCGATTTGTTTTTCAACTCTATACCCTCGGGTACTTTCATATAAATCTCATTATCCAGTGTCCCATATAAGTATGCAGTTACAACATCCATTAACCGCAAGTCTAATTTATCATTTATAGCCAGAGTTATCAGGAATCTAAAAGTAGTAGCATCCACCACAGGGGAGTATGTCTCCTCATAATCTATTTCTGGTCTCTGTGAGAATCCTCGTACAACAAGTCGTGTTTTATATCTCACGACCTCGCCCTGTTCATTTCTTTTCCTTACAAAGACCCACTTATAGCCGACTAGTTTAACATCATATGGTGTCCGGACTATTGGTCCAAAGACATCTCTCTTCTTTAAAGAGATTAACTCCACGTTTATAGCTTCTTTCTATTTGGTCCAATCTGATCATTGAGTGCACTTTAAGATAGACGTGGGTTCATGATCTTCATTATCATCCATGATTTCAAGTGCTACATTGCATGCAAATATATCATCAATGTCGATATTCTCTCTGTTCCATTGTATCCCAGACAAGACATAATTTATTGAGATCTCATTATTATCAGGACCTTCAGTACCTTGAATCTTGGCGTCCCAAGAATCAGGATTAGATACATCAGGGCCGGCCGCATCTAAGCATTCATGATCGGCCGCGATCGCTATTAGGGTTTTGGGATCGGCCGCGGCTAAGTCCCGGGATTTAGGAATGGCCGCGGTCGTGTCTAGGGTTTTAACAACCTCGGTTTCATTATCTGCACCTTTCTTAGTTTTCCGAGGGTTTTTATCTTTGGAACTTATTGGTCAACCACGTTTCAAACGTTGTCTAGACTCTGTAGCAACTTGATTGTGTCCCTCTTGAACATCAATTCGAATTGGTGCATTAGCAGCTGGTATATATGATTTAGTCACTCTTTTCGGGTCAGCAAATGAATCTGGCAATTGATTAGCTAGCTTTTGTAAATGTATAATCTTTTGGACTTCTAAATCACATTTCTGAGTCTGAGGATCTTGCCAAGATAAGGATGTTTGATTCCATGTAATCTCTTTTACCAGCTTCTTATTATCTCCCCCTAATGTTGGATGTTCGGATTCATCAAAGTGCAATCTGTATTGATATACCATGGATTTGACCCATTTTCACCCATGGCTCATAAGTATTTTACCATCTATATACTATATATTCTATCCTATTACGTATGTTTTCAGGTTCAGAAGTATCTTGGAGTAAAGTGATGATTATGGAGCATTTAGGAGCTTAAATGAGTATTCATTCGAGATGACCATTAGAGGTCGATGCACATCCAGTGTCGTCGATCGATACAGAAGAGGAGCCTCAACGATTGAAGATTAAGATCGATTGATGTACATCCTGTACCATCGCTCGATGTCGAGACGCGGAAGCACGACTTGGTTCCAACCGACTTTAAACCCAATACTTCACAAAATTACAAGATTACCCCTGACGAGTTTTTAACCTAATATATATATACTTGCCTAACTGTTAGGAGGCAAGAGAGCTTTGAGCCACCTTTGTATTCTTATTTTCAGCAGAGAGTTTTAGGAGAGAATATCATAGAGAGATTTGTGATTGGAACTCCATTGATTCATCTATTCTATTCTATATAGTTTTCATTTACATTTTGTGTCATGAATTGCTTAGCTATGTCTGAGTAGTTTACTTGTTAGATTCAGGGTTCAATAGGTTAGAGGGATTAGCCCCAACTATAGATTGTTAAGTTGTGGTATCATTGATTGATTTTTCTTAATTCTTGTTCTAGATTAGCTACCTAGGATATTGAATTTAGGAATCTGCATGAGTCAAGCATCCTTGACCATCCAGTCCTGAACTTAATCTGTCATACTAGACAACTGGAAAAAGGCTACCGCTGAACTAGAAAGCTAGAGAGCATTATCAACTTACGCCTAAGGCTTAATTAGAAGCATCGATCGATACTGTCTTCTGACAATCGATCGATATTTGTTAAAGGTGTATCGATCGATATCCCTATAGGACCATCGATCGACACTTTCTTGTGATCAATATACGATAGTTGAGATCCAAGATCTATTAGTTAACCAGTGAAACATTTCCATCGCTGATAACTGTGTCTAAGGGGTTGAGCTCTAATATATCATGCATGCAACTGATAGGCATCTATAGGATTATAATCTCCAACACCTGAATAGAAACCCTGCATCTAATACCTTTCCAATAAGTTACACCCCCCAAATCATCTTATTAGTCGAGCAATAGACTTGCTCAATTAGGATTGCAATTTACTTTAAAACCATAAAAAACCAAACACTTAGAATTAATAAATTACTAGATTTAATAGGTTCCCTAGCTTCTTGTGGATTCGATCCCTAAGTACTACAATTGAACCTCTTATTTGAGAGAGTAATTCACTCCTTAGGGTAATTTGAGTGGTATGAAATATGGCGCCATTACCGGGGAGCTTTGATCACTATTAGATTTAGTGTTATTAATTCTTTTCTTTTTCTTTACCCCCATTCTGAAACAAAAAAAATGTTTCTTGTCTTTTCAGGTGCATGCCGAGCAGTACTAGAAGCAACAAGGAAAAACACCTGATATTCTCAGAAGATCCTGCTCACTGTGGGAACCGAAATTCACACTGTCGATTTCCGTTTAAATAAGGAAACTAAGAAAACCCTAGTTTCCCAGAGGACCCGGATATCTGTTAATTACCACACGTCAAGCAATCAGAACACGAGAATAACAACGATAAAAATAAGAAATCGAAAAGAGAGCAAAGTAGATCTTATTCCGAATCTGCGTATGAGCGTTACAACAAGGTATAAGCCTGGGCTCGAGAGCTGTCGGCGAGATTCCTAGTTCTAGCAACCCTAAGACGGCTAAACCTAATTGAGTCGCAGCTCGAAATAACAAAAACGGAAAATTGCCTAAATTGCTCTAAGTGCTAAGTTTGCTGTGAAAAAGTTCTCTCCTCTGCTCCTCGCCTAGGACTCCTTATATACTAGCTCCAAGGTCGGTTTACGCTTTTACTCTTCTGCCCTTAAGCCGTCATAGCATAAAATGGAGATTTTCCATTTTTCCCGTTCTTCACAATTATCTTCAAAACTTCCGTATTTATCTGCGGAAACTTGACATTTATCCTTCCTCGTGGGCCAAGCGTGAACCATGATGTGGTTTACGGGCTTCTGGTTAGGAAAATCATAGGATGGGCTTCAAATCGTGTTTTAGGTCCCTTTGGGCCGTTTTCCGATCCGACACGTTTACTACGAGTTTTCCGCGGTGTTTAATCCGCGAAGTTTGATCGATGAATTAGAATAGCGGGAAACATGGACTGAGCTTGCTACGGTCTTCGGGAGATAGCATTCGAAGGTTTGACGAGAATGCATGGACTGGTGTCGTATCGATGTTCGGAAAGGTTCAATCGCTACACAGCGACCGAACTTTGGCTCAAACCCGGTCGCTACGTAGCAACCGAGTGAGACGAGTGCTCGGTCGCTACGTAGCGACCGAGCTTTGGCTTGAGCTCGGTCGCTACGTAGCGACCGAGCGGGACGAGCGCTCGGTCGCTATGTAGCGACCGAGCGGGACGATCGCTCGGTCGCTACGTAGCGACCGAGCGGGACGATCGCTCGGTCGCTACGTAGCGACCGAGCGGGACGATCGCTTGGTCGCTACGTAGCGACCGAGCTTGGCTGAGCTCGGTCGCTACGTAGCGACCGTGCGGGACGAGCGCTCGGTCGCTACGTAGCGACCGAGCTTGGCTGAGCTCGATCGCTACGTAGCGACCGAGCGGGACGAGCGCTCGGTCGCTACGTAGCGACCGAGCTTGGCTGAGCTCGGTCGCTACGTAGCGACCAAGCGGGACGAGCGCTCGGTCGCTACGTAGCGACCGAGCTTGGCTGAGCTCGGTCGCTACGTAGCGACCGAGCGGAACGAGCGCTCGGTCGCTACGTAGCGACCGAGCTTGGTTTGTTCGGTTTGAATCCCAAAGGATACTTCTTCGTAAAAACCTCGTATATGTTATTTTTACGAAAATTACATCTCTTCTTTTACTATCTCTTTTGGAAATACGATCTCCGAGGATTTTCGGGCGGTAATTCCGTCGTAACCGTTTTTGACCCCAACAGTTAGCCCCCCAGCCCGTTAGGATCATGCATCGTAGGATCCTAGCGTGCGGTTAGGCATGTTTGGCAAGTTATGCGTGATGGATGGAATTAATATCCGAAAGTCCGAGCTGGAATAGTAAATCCTCATGCATTATAAGAAGGGAGGTAACTTGTTCCATAATTTTTTCATTTCATTATCTTCTCAAAGTTTACAAGTGAAAGGATTCTTTCAACTTTCTCTCTCTATCATTGAGACTTTTCCTTTTCCTTTTCGTCAAGAATGTCTCGAGGGATTTCGGCAAACGCTCGGCCTACTATCTTTAATCACGGAACCGTCCGTCACGGACGCGGTGGTGAGGTTTTCCGAGAGATCGAGTTCGTGGCACACTCCGTTGACCCTGCCGAGGCTGACGCATACTGGGTGGCTATGTGTAACGCGGAGGAACCGCCTCCCGAGCCATGGATTCCCATTAGGCCTTTTTCGGAAAGGGTCGTTGGGAGACCGAGCAGGTGTACCCTTCCGTTCCTTGGAACCATACACAGCTTCTGTCACGTTTCGGAAAACGTGGATTTTCGATTACCCCTCGAGGGGGAGAGAGCCGACGAACCTCCCGAAGGCTTTTTTACTTTGTACGAGGAACATCTGATGCGTGCTCGCCTGTGGTTTCCCATTCCGTTGGTTATAGTAGAGTTTCTGAACCGTTTGGAAGCTTCGATAAGTCAGATTTCTCCTCGCGGTATAAAGCACCTTGTAGGGTTGCTAGTCTTGGGATACGAGCGAGGCATGGAGCTCACTGCTGATTATCTCGAAGCTTTCCTTACCCTGTCTCGAGTTGGGACCGATCGTCTGTATGGTTTAAAGTCGCGTACTCATATGGAAGTCCTGAAGGGATTCCCTCAGGATGGTTGTGGATGGAAGAGTTATTTTTTCTACGTTAGATTGGACCAAGCCTCGGTCGCCGTGGAGTGCCTTCCCTCGTTTAGGCGACTGTGGGAGACAGGAGGTAACGTACTGAACGATCACTCGTTGCCTTTCTTACTACCCGTTTTTTTTTATATTCTTCCATATCTGTACTACGTTCATTTTGTAGTACACAACCCCATTCCTCCTTTTCCGGAAGATTTGCGTATCGTCCGAGACCTTCTCCGTGGTGGTCCGCTGTTTTGGGGTCATTTTTCTCCCGAGAGGGTCCGTGCGGCGGTCGAGGCTCATCGATTTCGTTTCAGCTCATCAATTGATAATGTTATGGAGGCTTCTTTTGAAGATACCTCCTTATCCACTGTCTATGCCGCTGGGCGGAGCAGTGGTCGAGGGTCGCTCGATGCTGAGGAAGATGGAGAGCCGACCGTAGAGGATCCTATTTGGATGGACTGATCCTTTGTATTGATGATTGAGTTTGATTATCGTTTTATCTGTTTTCGGCCGAGTGCGGCCTTTTGGATTTTGCTTAGGCCTATTTGGCCTTATTTGTATTTACCGGGACTGGCCGTTGGTGGCTTTGAATCCCTTGCCGCCTTATGCGGTTTATTTATATGATGAATGTTTCGTTTCGAATTTTCCATAGTAGGGTTGAAGTAAATACGAGTTGTCGTCTCGTATTTAGTTCTGATTAGACGTTCAATCTGTTGGTTCGTTCGTGATTTTCGTAAAAATTTACTTATCTTTACGATTTTCGAGAACATTGAGATACGAACGGAGAGACATGGTTTAGGATCTCGTATCTTTTAGATATCATGTCTTGCGATGTTTGAGACCAGAGCGTTGGGTTTAGGGCAAGACCTAGGTTTACTTTCGGTTAAGGTTTGTGCGGTGACTAGCCGGCTATCGTTTTTCCTGTTGCGATTTCTTCCTGACTCGCACGATTTAAAGTCCGCGATATGTTCTCGGCTTATATGACTTGTATGGTACGAATCGAGCATCTTCTCAGAATCAACTGGAAGTGCTAAACCAAAATTTCGGATTTTTGTTGTAGCGCGCTTTTGTCCTTGTGCTGGACGTTTTTTTTTAAAGATCAAAAGAGTGATCGAATTGCGTTTGTTTAAGACGGCTGGCGTGTTCGTCGGGGCCAATCGACGAACGGGGTGTAAGGTTTTTGGTGGTCGCGTTCGGACAATTTGTTAGTATCGTCCTCGAATTTTAACTTTTGCGACGTCTCGCAGTTATTTCGAGGTTTATACGTTTATTTTTGCGTGTTTGAAAGATGATAATTTTTACGATTTTTGGGCCGGAAGGGGCCGTAGACAAGAGTCTTAACGTTTTCAGGCGTGTCCTGAAAGTTTCTTTTGTATTTTACTGAAGCGTAAACGTTTTCGATAAAAAAGGACAACGTATATTGTAGTAAAAGTTTTTGAAGTTTCTAAAAACTCGATTACAATAATGAAGATTTTTCTAAGTGGGAGTATACGAGTATACGCACCCACTCCCCCCCCCCCTTTTTAGAGAGGGGGATAGCTGAACTCGTCTTTTGACGGGCTGCCTACGTACCCCTTTCGAGGATCAAGCCATCTCGTAGTTCTGTTTCATGCCGCGAGTGTTCTTACTCGGCGGTAGATGTCGCGATGTCCGCCTTGACCGTGTCGATCGTGGCTGGGTCGACGCTATTTTCCGGATGTTCCGGTTGAGTTGTCGCGAGGGCTTCGGATTTATGTCGAGCTCCGACGTCCGATGCGTTTGCGTTGATAGACGATTTTACTTCGTCTTCTCCCGGGGCGCTTTTGGCTGAAGATCGATCTATCTTTGCGCGTTTGCCGTTTGCGGAAGCCGTGATTTGCCTTAACTTATGCTCCGCGAGGAAGCATAGTCGCGATTGTTTTTGGCATCCCCAGATGGCCGCGACTCCGCTTGGCGTTGGGAACTTGAGACCCAGGTGGTAGGTTGACGGAACTGCCTGCATGGCGTTGAGCCATGGGGTTCCCATGATCACGTTGTAGATAGCGGGATGATCGACTACCGCGAATTCGACGATTTTCGTGATTTCCTTGGCCATCACTGGCAATTGGATTGATCCGAGAGTCATCGACACTTCGCCTGAAAAACCCGTGAGCGGTTTTGGCGTCGGGATTACTTCTCCGAGTTTGATACTCATCCGCTTGAGAGTGTCGCGGAAGATTACATTGACCGTGCTTCCCGTGTCGACGAGTACCCTTCCGACTTCTAAATCTCGTATGACGAGATCTATGACGAGCGGGTCGCAGTGAGGTTGGTCGATACCGCCGGCTTCTTCCTCCGTGAAGGTGATCGAGCAACTTTGGCCGTCTCGAGGAGGAGACCATGTAGGCCAATTTGCACTTGACTCTGCCTTCCGTTGGTAAGCCTTGATAGCCGACACGGTATCGCCGCAGTATTGTGATCCTCCGATGATCATATTGACTCTGCGACGATTGTTATCGTTCCCTTTGTCATCCGGCCTCCTACCGCGTTTATCCCCAGGATGGTTTCGTTGAGGGGATTTTTCAGCGGGCGGATTTCTATCCGTCTTTGGAGGCCGATCAGAATCGAGGATGAGATCCTTGACGCTAGTTACTTCCGAAAGCTCTCCAGCGAGTAGCTTCGCGGCCAGTCTTGCTCCCAAGACTTTGCAATTGGTCGTGGAGTGTCCTCGGGATTGGTGGAACTCGCAGAAGGTGTTTTCGTCATACCCTTGATTGCGAGTCCATGTGTTGCCCGTGGTCCGGCCTTGATCCGAACTGATCGCATAGTTATGCGCCCCTTGGAGATCTTCCCCCTCGTGATGGACGTACTTGTCGTTACGAGAGTTCTTCTTTTTCCCCTTCGGATCTGCGTCTTTCGAGGATGGTCTTGCCGGCTTATGTTTTTGCGATAAGACTTTAGTTTCCTCCTCGACTATGATGTAGTCCGTTGCTTTGTGGAGGGCGTCCTGGATCGTTCGCGGTTTGTCGAGAGTTATCCATTTTCTGAATTTCGACTTGTACCAGAGCGTCTTTCTCAGCGCGTCGATGGCCACTTTGTCGCTTATCCCGCTGACCCTGGACATTATCAGCTTGAACCGACTGATAAACTCGCGGAGGGGTTCGTCTTCCCTCTGGGAGAGACTCCAGAGGTCAACATCGGAGGTTTCCCTGTCTATGAATACAGAGTACTGTTTGAGGAATTCCGATGCGAGCTGTCGAAAACTCCCGATGGTGTTGCGACGAAGGCGTGCGAACCATTCGAGCGCTGCTCCTTCGAGATTTTCGACAAACAGGCGGCAATAGCCGGCATCTTTTTCGCCGTCCTTCAGTCTTGCTCTTCCCATCGCGATGTGGAAAGCCTGAAGGTGCGCTTTTGGATCGGCCGTACCATCGTACTTCGGTACTTTGATCTTTCCCGGATCGGACACCCTCATGTCCGAAATGCGACTGGTAAAAGGGGTCTTTCGAGCTCCTTCCAGCAGTCGATCGATCTCGGGGGCAGCACTAGTAGCATGATGGATTTGAGACTTTACGGCTCTCACTTCTGCCGCGGTCTTAGTGATGTAGTCGCGAAGATCGCGGATATCCGATGTCTCGTCAGTGGATTTCCGAGCCTGTCGGCGTTTACTGCGAGTGAGCTCGGTTTGCCTTTCGGCCAGCTCCTCTTGTTCGTTCCAATAGGCGACTTCCTCTTCTTCCGTCATTGGTTTTTCGAACGGGGAGCCTTCCCGAGCGGATCGGCTTCTGGTCCTTCTTGGATGTCTGTCGACATCCTCGTCGGTGTCGTTGGAGACATCGCTAGGATCCAGGTCAATGTGTTCGGCTTCGTTATCCTCCGAGTCCTTTGCAGGGGGCGGAAGATTTTCAGGGTTCCCCTTTTCGACGGGAGATTTCTCGCTAGGGTTTTGACCGGAAGGTCGTTCCCGCGCGAGTCCTGCTCTATCGAGTGGGGTGGCGAAGTCGAGCCTCTTCCCGCGGATTTTGGTGGTTCCGCGGGGACGGATAGCTTGGGTCCTTGCCGTTAAGGTTTCAACCTGTTTGGTCAAGGTATTCACGAGCTTATCCTGTTCTTCCGACCTTTTCTCATAGGTGGCGAACATCTTTTTGAACTCCTCGAGCGTCGCGGCGTTGGCTTGCGCGTTGGCCGCGGATACGTCCGCTACTGGAGTGTGGAGATCGGTGCCGCTGCCTCCATTAAGAGGAGTTTGCACGTTATCCGCGTCGTTGGTTGACATGTCAGATTGTGTGTGGCTTTTGCGGGTTAGATTGATCCGTAAGTCCCCCTCCTTCTAGCGCCAAACTGTGGGAACCGAAATTCACACTGTCGATTTCCGTTTAAATAAGGAAACTAGGAAAACCCTAATTTCCCAGAGGACCCGGATATCTGTTAATTACCACACGTCAAGCAATCAGAACACGAGAATAACAACGATAAATAAGAAATCGAAAAGAGAGCAAAGTAGATCTTATTCCGAATCTGCGTATGAGCGTTACAACAAGGTATAAGCCTGGGCTCGAGAGCTGTCGGCGAGATTCCTAGTTCTAGCAACCCTAAGACGGCTAAACCTAATTGAGTCGCAGCTCGAAATAACAAAAACGGAAAATTGCCTAAATTGCTCTAAGTGCTAAGTTTGCTCTGAAAAAGTTCTCTCCTCTGCTCCTCGCCTAGGACTCCTTATATACTAGCTCCAAGGTCGGTTTACGCTTTTACTCTTCTGCCCTTAAGCCGTCATAGCATAAAATGGAGATATTCCATTTTTCCCGATCTTCACAATTATCTTCAAAACTTCCGTATTTATCCGCGGAAACTTGACATTTATCCTTCCTCGTGGGCCAAGCGTGAACCATGCTGTGGTTTACGGGCTTTTGGTTAGGAAAATCGTAGGATGGGCTTCGAATCGTGTTTTAGGTCCCTTTGGGCCGTCTTCCGACTCGACACGTTTACTACGAGTTTTCCGCGGTTTCTAATCCGCGAAGTTTGATCGATGAATTAGAATAGCGGGAAACATGGACTGAGCTAGCTACGGTCTTCGGGAGATAGCATTCGAAGGTTTGACGAGAATGCATGGACTGGTGTCGTATCGATGTTCGGAAAGGTTCAATCGCTACACAGCGACCGAACTTTGGCTCAAGCCCGGTCGCTACGTAGCGACCGAGTGAGACGAGTGCTCGGTCGCTACGTAGCGACCGAGCTTTGGCTTGAGCTCGGTCGCTACGTAGCGACCGAGCTTGGTTCGTTCGGTTTGAATTCCAAAGGATACTTCTTCGTAAAAACCTCGTCTTGTTATTTTACGAAAATTACATCTCTTCTTTTACTATCTCTTTTGGAAATACGATCTCCGAGGATTTTCATGCGGTAATTCCGTCGTAACCGTTTTTGAGCCCAACACTCACCTGGAACGCACGATCCACAAAGGTCAACGTTCCACATCGCTCGACGCAGTAGCTTTCACGTCGACTCATTCTCGCACCAACCCATCGACCGATAACCGACCTTCATCATTGTGGGAACCGAAATTCACACTGTCGATTTCCGTTTAAATAAGGAAACTAGGAAAACCCTAATTTCCCAGAGGACCCGGATATCTGTTAATTACCACACGTCAAGCAATCAGAACACGAGAATAACAACGATAAAAATAAGAAATCGAAAAGAGAGCAAAGTAGATCTTATTCCGAATCTGCGTATGAGCGTTACAACAAGGTATAAGCCTGGGCTCGAGAGCTGTCGGCGAGATTCCTAGTTCTAGCAACCCTAAGACGGCTAAACCTAATTGAGTCGCAGCTCGAAATAACAAAAACGGAAAATTGCCTAAACTGCTCTAAGTGCTAAGTTTGCTCTGAAAAGTTTTTCCTTCTGCTCCTCGCCTAGGACTCCTTATATACTAGCTCCAAGGTCGGTTTACGCTTTTACTCTTCTGCCCTTAAGCCGTCATAGCATAAAAATGGAGATATTCCATTTTTCCCGATCTTCACAATTATCTTCAAAACTTCCGTATTTATCCGCGGAAACTTGACATTTATCCTTCCTCGTGGGCCAAGCGCGAACCATGCTGTGGTTACGGGCTTTTGGTTAGGAAAAATCGTAGGATGGGCCTCGAGTCGTGTTTTAGGTCCCTTTGGGCCGTCTTCCGACTCGACACGTTTACTACGAGTTTTCCGCGGTTCTAATCCGCGAAGTTTGATCGATGAATTAGAATAGCGGGAACATGGACTGAGCTTGCTACGGTCTTCGGGAGATAGCATTCGAAGGTTTGACGAGAATGCAAGGACTGGTGTCGTATCGATGTTCGGAAAGGTTCAATCGCTACACAGCGACCGAACTTTGGCTCGAGCCCGGTCGCTATATAGCGACCAAGCGAAACGAGTGCTCGGTCGCTACGTAGCGACCGAGCGGGATGATGACGCTCGGTCGCTACGTAGCGACCGAGGGGGACGATCGCTCGGTCGCTACGTAGCGACCGAGCTTCGGCTCGAGCTCGGTCGCTCGGTAGCGACCGAGCGGAACGATCGCTCGGTCGCTACGTAGCGACCGAGCTTGGCCGAGCTCGGTCGCTACGTAGCGACCGAGCGGGATGATCGTTCGGTCTCTACGTAGCGACCGAGCTTGGCTTGAGTTTGGTCGCTACGTAGCGACCGAGCAGGACGATCGCTCGGTCGCTACGTAGCGAACGAGCGGGACGGACGTTCAGTCGCTGCGTAACGACCTGTTTCGAGCTTTCGTCGGACGTCTCGATTCTTTCTTCCGCCAAGCTTTTTCGTAAGGAAGAATCTATTTGAAAAGTACTCTTCGGAGAAACTCTTATTTTCTTCTTCGGACGTTTTGAATGTTAAATTTGTCGTAACCGTTTTTGACCCCAACAGTTAGCCCCCCAGCCGTTAGAGTTGTGACTCTAGCGGGCGGATAGATGACTTTGACAAGGTTAAGTGTATTGGACGAAATTTACATTTAAAACTCCGCGGAAAAAAGTTATCGAGGCGACATTCCGAACCCATACTTCTATAAGTAGTGAGCTCTTGTCATTCATTTTCTTCACACCTTCCTCCTTCATTTCTTCAAAACCTCTCTAGTTTCATAACTTTCCTTTCAACATGTCTTCCTCCCAAGGTGATAAGAAGATTCCGACGTCGAGATGGGTGAGGCCACTTCTCCGGCTCCGGTTTCAACTTCTCCGGCGGAAGTGCCGGCTTGTGTTGCCGGTCATCTTTCTTTCCGAGAGAAACTAGTTCGTCGCCAAGCCGAGAAAGAATTGGCTCAGACTGGCTCCGAGTTTCCGTCTTCCTCCGCGCAGGTCGTTGCCCCGTGTCATGGGACCGGTGTCGCGGCTCTCCCCGCAAGTCCTACCTGCGGGATCTTCCACGACTCCGATCCTCGTCGAGGACAAAGAGAAGGCCGCTGACTCTATGCCTCCGCCTCCAGCCAGAAAAGAAATCGTTCTGGCATTGCGTGCTCCTAGCGCTGTCCAGGCTACTCAGCCTAAGAGTCGGAAGAGGAAACTGGCCAAGAGCGGTGACGGGGAGACTTCGCAGCGAGGTGGGTCGAGCCTAGCATCGGGACTTCGCGGAAAGGTTTGTTTCTTGTTTGAATTCTCGATCGTCTTTCGTGCATTCTTTTCATGGACTTAGTCTTAAGAATTTTTACCGTTCGCAGTTCATATCGTTGATCGATGGGATGATCAGCGAATGTGGTTCTGAGACCAGTCGTCTTTCCGGGGAGTTGGTGGAGCTTCAGGGCAGATGGTCCGAAACCGAGGCTATGTTGACGGCTGTCGAGGACTCTCACTCTGCGAAAGTGTCGAAGCTCGAGGTTGCGATAGGAGAGCTTGAGAGGGACCTCGGGAAGACGGCGAGTTCCTTGCTTAAGGAAAAGAAAAACAGGAAGGCCAAATCCTCGGAGGTGCGTCGACTCCAGCGTCAGATCGAGAGTGACGCTGGACTAGCGCGCCGCGGGATCCAAGAGGCTACGGATGCCCTCGTGCGGAGTTTCAGGCTCGCTTGGCGAAGATTTCTGCTTCCCTGGGTTCCCTCGAGTGTATCCGGAGCAGGGATTTCGCTTTGGCGACGATTGAGGGCGGGATGGCCGTGGTTCGGTCGTTCCAAAGTGAGACTCCCCCGACCTTGGAGGCCGAAGAGGCCCGACTGTCCGGCTGCAAGGGAGATATGGCGGCCGAGGATGGCGATTTCGGTCTCATCCTGGCCGACCTAAAATCCGCTTGCTTCCTTCCGACGTGTCCAGAAGACCCAGAGGGGGAAAGATCCGATGGTCGAGAACGGAAGCGACGCGGCTCCAGGCTCGGACGAGGCGACGGCGGGGACGGGTGAGGAAGAGGGGCGTAAGTTCTGAGGGTGACTTGGGTTAGATCTCTTGCGAGAGATTTGTTTTTTTTTTTAGTCTTTATGCTTCGGCCTTGAACGCCTTGTTTGTATTTCGGGACTGGCCGTGTGTGGCTTTGAATCCCTGCCGCTCCGCGGGCTTTATGGTATGAATCGGATAACGTTTTTTTATGAATTTGTGAATAGTGGGGAGGAAGGTGATGAGTTGTCGTCTCATATCCTTCTTCGATTGTGAAATGTTTTATTCGAGACCTGTTTCGAGAGTTTCTTCCGCGAGATGTGAACTCTGCGGGGACGCTGAAGGTATCGAACGTAAACATAGAGGCGTGGTTTAAGAATCTCTTTATCTTTCGATATCATGCCTTTGAGATGTTAGAGACCAGTGCGCTGGGTTTAGGGCAAGACCTAGGTTTACTTTCGTTTAAGGATTGTGCGGTGACTAACCGGCTATCGTTTTCTGTCGCGATTTCTTCCTGATTCGTATCGATGTAAAGTCCGCGAAAAGTTCTCGGCTTATACGACTTGTTTGATACGAATCGAGCATCTCTCCGGAGACCGGAAGTGCTAGACCAAAATTTCGGATTTCTTTTATAGCGCTATTATCCTTGTGTCGGATGTAAGAGAGTCATCTCCATGAGATGGCTATGTCTGTTTAGGACGTTTGTGAGTTCGATGTGATCAGCATCGGACTTGGTGGCGTGTGCCGTTGTTTTGATTAATTTGCGCAAAATAAATGTTAATGTGTGCATATATGTGTCTTTTTGCGGAGATTTCGTTTGCTCGGAAGAAACCAATTTTGAGGCATCTTTTGCGACGTCTCGCGATGCTAAAGGTTCGATTCTCCCAAGCGGCCGACCAATTTCCGAAGACCTCGTTGCGATTTCGCGGGTGAGGATGTTTTGATAAGTCGAAAACACCAAAAGTGCGGTAAGAAGTTTTTCGATTTTTGGGGAGTATACGAGTATACGTACCCACTCCCCCCTTTTTAATAAGGGAGGACAGCTGAATTTGCCTTTCGGCAAAAACTGCCTACGTACTCCTTGCGGAGATCAGCCGTCTCGTAGTTCAGTATGATTGCGAGTTTGGTTCGTTTAGTGATAGTATTTTTTTGATGCATCGCATTCCAGGTTCTAGGGATTTTTATGCCCTGCAGTTGGCTATTTCGTAAGAACCATGGTCGGACGACTTTTTCGATTTTATAGGACCTCC
>NC_063438.1:15422711-15503692 GCF_020379485.1 Brassica napus
GCTAAGTTTAAAACGAAAACTGGCTTTCTGAAGCCGGAAAAGGCTTCAATACTTTGGCTAATCGTCGAGTTTCAGTTTGATATTGGTACAAGTTTTCTGTACGCATGATTGCGACAAGAAATGATGTATAGTTTTTGAGATTATGTTCACGATCGTCTGGATATGTGCTAGCGTTTAGACGAATATTAAGATTGTCGTTTGCCTATTCTTGACGATTTGCAAAAGTTTTTTGAGTTTGGGAGTATCGAGTATATATACGTACCTACTCCCCCCTTTTTTTTTACGAAAAAGAAAACGGTTGAACCGTACTTTGAAGGGTTGTGTACGTTTCATCTCCTGATTTTGGAATGATCGATAATCGGGAGATTTATAGACGACGCTTGGACTGTGATTTGGTTGTTTCCACGTTGACGACTGGGATATGTCGGTTCCGAGAAAATTGCCAGAAACGAATCGGTTTTAAGACGACGTTCATGTCTCTAACTTTTTCTCTCTTTAGGAAGCGAGCTTGATATGCGTGGCGATCATTTCTCGACTTTCGGAGAGTTTAGATCGGTTTGCAAGATTTGGATGAACAATTATGGGACAATATATCGAGACAGGAAAAATCGCTTAAAACTTAGTTCGCTAGACTATCCGCCTAGGTTTACGTTCCCTAAAGTTCTATGGCAGCCTCAAAGTAATTTCCTACGAAAATTCCAAGTCTGATTTCAAAATTTCAAGTCGGAAATACCTTAGTTCTCTCGAAGATGCAGTTTTGTCCCTTCTCAGTTTTGCGTGCTCATTCCGTTTCCATTCTCGTGTATGTTCGCCATGTCCGATATTGGTGTTTACCTTTGAAACTTGACATTTATCTTCCGAACTGACTGTTATCTTCTCCTTAGATAAGACGTCGATTTTTGTAAAAAGGTCCAACGTAATCGTAGTTAAGGCGGCTAAGGTGTTAAGTTAACCATTGCCGTTTTATACGATTAATCTGAATCCATGCGAGAAAAAAATAGGTCTTTGCGGTTTTTTTTTTATATCGTAAAGTCTCAATGGTAACTTCAATCGAGGCGAAACAAGAGACGTTTCGATCGAGATTCGAAAGTGAACGCAAAGATGGAGGTAGGGTGAGCAGAAACAAGCCAAGGAGTTTTGGATGAGGTTTACTTGTTTTTGTCGTAAAATCTCAACGGAAACTCCGATTGAGACGAAACCAAAAGCGTTTCGATGAGAATTCAAAGGAGAACGCAAAGGAGGACCCTTTGAGGCCTGACAGGTTGCTATAGCGGTGAGGATGTCATCTCGGTCGCTATAGCGAGTGGAGGGAGCCGAGACGAGTCCCACTTGTTTTCGTCGTAAAATCTCAACGGAAACTCCGATTGAAACGAAACGAAAAGCATTTTGAACAGGATTCAAAGGAGAACGCAAAGGAAGAACCCTTTGAGGACTTACAGGTCGCTACGTAGCGACTGACAGTCTGACAGGTCGCTACGTAGCGAATGGAAGCAAGCCAAGAAGCGTCCTACTGTTTTCGTCGTAAAATCTCAACGGAAACTCCGATTGAGACGAAACGAAAAGCGTTTCGACGAGATTCAAAAGACAAACCAAAGGAGGAACCCTTTGAGGACTTAGGTCGCTACGTAGCGACTGACAGTCTGACAGGTCGCTACGTAGCGAGTGGAAGCAAGCCGAGACGAGTCCACTTGTTTTCGTCGTAAAATCTCAACGGAAACTCCGATTTGAGACGAACGAAAAGCGTTTCGACGAGGATTCAAAAGAGAACCCAAAGACGACCTTTCTGAGGCCTTACAGGTCGCTACGTAGCGACTGACAGTCTGACAGGTCGCTACGTAGCGAGTGGAAGCAAGCCGAGACGAGTCCCACTTGTTTTCGTCGTAAAATCTCAACGGAAACTCCGATTGAGACGAAACGAAAAGCGTTTCGACGAGGATTCAAAAGAGAACCAAGAAGGACCTTTCTGAGGCCTTACAGGTCGCTACGTAGCGACTGACAGTCTGACAGGTCGCTACGTAGCGAGTGGAAGCAAGCCGAGAAGAATCCCACTTGTGTTCGTCGTAAAATCTCAACGGAAACTCCGATTGAGACGAAACAAAAAAGCGTTTCGACGAGGATTCAAAAGAGAACCCAAGAAGGACCTTTTGAGGCCTTACAGGTCGCTACGTAGCGACTGACAGTCTGACAGGTCGCTACGTAGCGAGTGGAAGCAAGCCGAGAAGATTCCCACTTGTGTTCGTCGTTAAAATCTCAACGGAAACTCCGATTGAGACGAAACGAAAAGCGTTTCGACGAGGATTCAAAGAGAACCCAAAGGAGGACCTTTCTGAGGCCTTACAGGTCGCTATGTAGCGAGTGGAGAGTTGGCTGAGCTCGGTCACTACGTAGCGACCGAGCGTGTGTGTGCTCGATCGCTACGTAGCGACCGAGCAGCGTGTGCGTGCTCGTCGCTATGTAGCGACCGAGCAGTGTGCGTGCTCGGTCGCTACGTAGCGACGAGCAGTGTGCGTGCTCGGTCGCTACGTAGCGACCGAGCGGCAGTGTCGTGCTCGGTCGCTACGTAGCGACCGAGCAGCAGTGTGTGTGCTCGGTCGCTACGTAGCGACCGAGCAGCGTGTGCGTGCTCGGTCGCTACGTAGCGACAGCGCCGTGTTGTGAGCTCGGTCGCTACGTAGCGACCGAGCAGCGTGTGGTGCTCGGTCGCGTACGTAGCGACCGAGCAGCGTGTGTGCTCGGTCGCTACGTAGCGACACGAGCAGCGTGTGTGCTCGATCGCTACGTAGCGACCGAGCAGCGTGTGCGTGCTCGGTCGCTACGTAGCGACCGAGCAGTGTGCGTTCTCGGTCGCTACGTAGCGACCGAGCTGTGTAATCGTTTTGTTGTGTTTCCTTTTTCCGCGATTAACGTAGGGGTTTTTCAGCGGTTTTTTTGGGGAGACAAGTTTTATCTTCCGAAATGTTTTCGGAGAACGTGTTTTGGTAAAACCCTTATGCATCGAGATTTGTTTACGAGGTTTGATAAGATTTATCGTTTCCCTTCTTGTTTACAGGGAGGAATCGCGAGCTTGTTTATAGTGCTCTTCCTGTGGCGGAAGGTCGCGACTAAGTTTTCGATTTTGTTGAAAAACCACGGCGTTTGCGTAAGCGTTGGCCATAGGAGCAGTCAGTGCTGCGAGTTTGTCTTTCATATATCCAAACATCGTTTCGATCAAGCGTTTTGTGGCTATGAGTAAGAGTAATCCGTAACCCCCCTCCTTGTAGCGCCAAACTGTGGGAACCGAAATTCGCACTGTCGATTTCCGTTTTAAATAAGGAAACTAGGAAAAACCCTAATTTCCCAGAGTCCGGATCTCTGCGAGAGCCAACGACAAGTGATCGAATATATGCGGAAATCATGAAAGATAAACAAACGAGTTTAGAGAAAACAGTAGATCTTATTTCGAGTCCGCGTAAGAGCGTTGCGATCATTACAAGAGAATACAAAGGCTTTGGCCGCAGGGGCCGTCAGCGAGTTACCTAGTTCTAGCAACATAAAACCCTAATCCTAGTTGAGTCGCAGCTCGATAACAAAGGACGAAAAAGATATCTAAAAGGCTTAGATTGATTTCGGACTGAACCTTGTTAAAGGCTGCCTACGTACCCCTTTCGAGGATCAAGCCGAACGTAGTTCAATTGATAGAGCTGGACAAGAGATCGAACTGCCTGGGCGAGTTCGTCTAGTAATTGAGTGCCAGTCATAGAAACCGAACTTGTCGAGAATAAGCCTAAAGTTTCTAAGTGCAGAGAATTCCGAATCTAAAAAGTTCTCCCTCTTGCTCCTCGCCTAGGACTCCTTATATACTAACTCCAAGGTCGGTTTACGCTTTTACTCTTCTGCCCTTAAGCCGTCATAGCATAAAAATGGAGATATTCCATTTTCCCGATCTTCACAATTATCTTCAAAACTTCCGTATTTATCCGCGGAAAACTTGACATTTATCCTTCCTTGTAGACCAAGCGTAAACCAGGCTGTGGTTTACGGGCTTTTGATTAGGAAAATCGTAGGATGGGCCTCGAGTCGGTTTTAGGTCCCTTTGGGCCGTTTTCCGACTCGATACGTTTACTACGAGTTTTCCGCGGGTTTCTAATCCGCGAAGTTTGATCGATGAATTAAAATGGCGGGAAACATGGACTGAGCTTGCTACGGTCTTCGGGAGATAGCATTCGAAGGTTTTGACGAGAATGCAAGAACTGGTGTCGTATTGACGTTCGGAAAGGTTCAATCGCTACACAGCGACCGAGCTTTGGCTCGAGCCCGGTCGCTTCGTAGCGACCGAGCGGGACGAGCGCTCGGTCGCTACGTAGCGACCGAGCTTGGCTGAGCTCGGTCGCTACGTAGCGACCGACCGGGACGATCGTTCGGTCGCTACGTAGCGACCGAGCTTTGGCTCGAGCTCGGTCGCTACGTAGCGACCGAGCGGGATGATCGCTCGTTCGCTACGTAGCGACCGAGCTTTGGCTCGAGCTCGGTCGCTACGTAGCGACCGAGCGGGACGATCGCTCGGTCGCTACGTAGCGACCGAGCGGGACGATAGCTTGGTCGCTACGTAGCGACCGAGCGAGACGGATGCTCGGTCGCTACGTAGCGACCGAGCTGTGTGCATGCTTGGTTGCCGCGTATCGATCGAGCTTGGCTTGTCCGCGGTCTGATTTCCATACTCGAGCTTGTCCGCGGGCCGATTTGGATACATGTCCGTTGCCTTCGGACAATCGGTATTTAGTGGTTCGATTGAGATTTGGACGATATTTTACTGCAAGGCTGTTCGTAAAGATATCTTCGAAGATTACTTTTCGTAAAAACGGTTATGCTGATTTTTACGGATTTTCAGACATTGATTCCGTCGTGACCGATTTTGACCCCAACAGGCGTGCTGGTAGTTTTGAATTCGGATGAGCGCTCGATCCCGGCGTTCGTTAATGAGGTCGAGATCGTCCAAGAGCATAGCATTGTTGAGTTCCTCTCGTTCGGGTAAGAACCTTTCTTCGAACACCGGGAAATTCTACTTCCGCGGGAATCATGCACTCCGCGCCGTATACCAAGGCGAAGGGAGTTTCTCCCGTTGCTCGCCTTGGGGTGGTACGGTGAGACCAGAGGACTCCCTCGAGTTCGTCGGCCCATCTACCTTTTTTGGCCTCCAGCGTTTCTTCAGTCCGTCGAGAATGGTCTTGTTGATTGTTTCAGCCTGTCCGTTGCACTGCGGATATCTGGGAGTTGACTTGTTGAGTCGTATCTTCCACTTTTCGCAGAATGCCTCGAATCGGGTGGAAATAAATTGAGACCCGTTATCGGTTACGATTTCGTAAGGAACTCCATGCCTACAGATGATGTTTTTCCATACGAAATTCTCGACTTGGACGTCTTTTATACTCGCGTACGAGTCCGCCTCTACCCATTTTGAGAAGAAATCGGTAAGGACTAGAAGGAAACGCTTTTGCTTTGAATTATGCAGAGGTCCGACAATATCCATGGCCCAGCGCATAAAGGGATAAGGCGACGTGATGGAGGAAAGAACTTCGGCGGGTTGTCGGATAGTTGGCGCATGCCTTTGGCATTTTTCGCATTTTCGTGCGAATTTTTCGCAATCTCCGATCATTGTTGGCCAATAGTACCCGTGGCGTTTGATTTTCACGGCTAGTGATCTTCCGCCGGAATGGTTGCCGCACGAGCCGGAATGTATTTCCTCCATTACTTTCCTCGCCTTTTCTCCTTCCAGGCACGTCAGGAGCGGTCCGGAGAATCTCCACTTGTAGATTTCGCCGTCCACTGTTACGTAGCGTGCGGCCTGTGTTCGGATCTTGCGAGCTGACCATTTTTCGGCGGGCAGTTGCCCGTCGATAATGTAGTCTCGAATCGTCTGAAGCCATGGGGTATCACAACCGTAATCGGATTGCTCCGATGGTGGTGGTATCGTAATCTCTTCTTCCTCGTCGTCTTGACCCTCTATGAGATTGACAATGACTGGGGGTCCGATACTCGGATGTTCGATGAACTCGACCGGAATTACCCTTTTGAGTCCTGGATCGGAACTTGATGCTAAGGCCGCGAGGGCGTCCGCCTGGACATTCTCGGAACGGGGGATCCGGGTAAGGGCGAAACAGTCGAAGTCTTGAGCTAGACCTTGGACCAGTTTGAGGTACGCGTCCATCCGTTCGTCTCTGGCTTCATATTCTCCGCTGAATTGACTGGCCACTAACTGGGAGTCGCAGTAAGCGTGGAGATTGCGTATTTTTAAGCCGTGAGCCAAACGTAGACCTGCGATCAATGCTTCGTATTCGGCCTCGTTGTTTGAGGCATGGAATTCCAGTCTGAACGATTGTTCCAGGATCTCGCTTGTTGGAGATGTGAGACGGATCCCGATACCCGATCCTTGCTTGGATGAAGATCCGTCGACGTGGAGGAGCCAGGTGGAATTTGGTTCCTCGTTGGTTATTGCTCCCGTTGGAAGTTCGACCAAAAAGTCCGCGAGCACCTGTGATTTTGCGCTCGTCCTTGGTCGGTATTCGATGTCATACTCGCTCAACTCGACCGCCCACTTCGCCAATCGGCCTGATTGACTTGGGCTATGCAAAATTGTCCGTAAGGAAAAGTCGTGAGGATAACAATCGTGTGGGATTGGAAATATGGTCGTAGTTTTCGGGCCGATTTACGACCGCGCATGCCAATTTTTCCATCAACGGATACCTAGATTCGGCATCCAGCAAGGTTTTGCTTATGTAAAAAATAGGTTTCTGCTCCCCGCGTTCTTCCCTGATCAGGACTCCGCTTACGGCTGTTGCCGATACCGCGATGTACAAGAACAAAGGCTCTCCTTCCACGGGTTTTGCGAGGACTGGAGGAGTAGCTAAATAACGCTTCAGCTGTTGGAAGGCGTTTTCGCACTCTTCCGTCCATTCGAATTTTTTATTTCCTCGCAGGACGTCGTAGAAGGGCAGGCACTTATCTGTTGATCGTGAGATAAATCGGTTAAGTGCTGCGATTCTGCCGGTCAGTCTTTGGACTTCCCGTTTATTCTTCGGCGAAGCCATCTCGATTAGAGCGTTGATCTGTTTTGGATTTGCTTCGATACCGCGGTTGGTGACCAAGTAGCCGAGGAATTCTCCTGATGCCACGGCGAATCTGCATTTCGTCGGGTTGAGCTTCATGTTATGGGAGTTTAGTTGTGCGAAGCATTCTTCG
The DNA here is from genome assembly GCF_020379485.1 of Brassica napus. Taxonomy (NCBI): domain Eukaryota; kingdom Viridiplantae; phylum Streptophyta; class Magnoliopsida; order Brassicales; family Brassicaceae; genus Brassica; species Brassica napus. The sequence continues at coordinate 15,429,927 of NC_063438.1, forward strand.
AGATGTGACACGTGATCCCTTGCTTTGAGGGATTTGACAAGCATGTCGTCGATATAAACTTCCATCGTTTTTCCGAGTTGTTTGGAGAACATTCGGTTCACGAGTCGTTGGTAAGTTGCTCCAGCGTTTTTGAGGCCGAAGGGCATTACCTCATAGCAATAGGTTCCGCGATCGGTAATGAACGCAGTCTTCTCACGATCGTCGGGATTCATCCTAATTTGATTATAGCCTGAGAAAGCGTCCATGAAGGATAGGAGTTCGTTGCCCGCCGTTGCTTCTACCAATCGATCGATATGTGGTAGAGGGAAGCTATCCTTTGGACATGCCTTGTTTAGGTCGGTAAAATCTACGCAAACTCGCCACTTCCCGTTTTTCTTTTGACTACTACGGGGTTGGCGAGCCAGTCGGGGTATCTTACTTCCGTTATCGACCCAACTTTAAGCAGTTTTTCGACCTCATCGTTTACTGCGGTAGCACGTTCGGGTCCCAGCTTCCGTCTTTTCTGTTTGACGGGTTTGAATGTTGGGTCGATGTTCAGCTCGTGACATGTTATGTTAATGTCGATTCCTGGCATATCTTCCGCAGCCCACGCGAAAGTATTAAGGTTCTTTTTTAGACAGGTTATGAGTTCTGTCTTTAAAGGCTCGTGGAGATTGGCTCCGATCTCGACGCAGCGTTCTGGGAAGGCTTCGTCGAGACAGATCGTTACCACGGGTTCACAAGTTGGCTCGCGTTTTTCATCTAGAGCTGCGAAGATACGAGATTGCCAGAAGAATTCCGCTGAATCCTGACTTCGCGTATCTTTGCTGGAGGTCTTTTCTCCGCTTTCTTAGGAGTAATTTCGAGGATCGGTCTCTTTCGTTTTAGTTCCGCGGCGAAACAAACCTGAGAAACTCTTGGATTTCCCCAGATTACCTCGACTCCGTTAGGGGTCGGGAACTTGAGGCAAAGATGGTAGGTTGATGGGATTGCGCGCATGGTGTTCAGCCATGGCGTTCCCATGATAACGTTGTAAGATGCGGGGCGGTCGACGACTAGAAACTCTGTGATGTTTGTCACGGTTCCGGCTTTGACAGCGAGTCTAATCGATCCGTAGGCCATGGTCGTTTCCCCCGAAAGCCCTAGCAGTGGGCTTGGGCATTTTGCGATCTCGGATTTACTGATCCCCATCTTTTCAATAGTGTCTTTGAAGATGATATCGGCCGAGCTTCCGGTATCGATTAGTACTCTAGCGACGTCGATATCTCGAATTGTCAACTCGATAACAAGGAGATCGTTCCGAGGTTTGGCTCGATCGACCGTTTCTCCCCCCCTGAATGAGATGACATTCGCGCACGTCGAACCTCGCATGTCTTTCCTGATCGTTGAGTGGTTTTTGCGGGTTAGATTGATCCGTAAGTCCCCCTCCTTCTAGCGCCAAACTGTGGGAACCGAAATTCACACTGTCGATTTCCGTTTAAATAAGGAAACTAGGAAAACCCTAATTTCCCAGAGGACCCGGATATCTGTTAATTACCACACGTCAAGCAATCAGAACACGAGAATAACAACGATAAAAATAAGAAATCGAAAAGAGAGCAAAGTAGATCTTATTCCGAATCTGCGTATGAGCGTTACAACAAGGTATAAGCCTGGGCTCGAGAGCTGTCGGCGAGATTCCTAGTTCTAGCAACCCTAAGACGGCTAAACCTAATTGAGTCGCAGCTCGAAATAACAAAAACGGAAAATTGCCTAAATTGCTCTAAGTGCTAAGTTTGCTCTGAAAAAGTTTTTCCTTCTGCTCCTCGCCTAGGACTCCTTATATACTAGCTCCAAGGTCGGTTTACGCTTTTACTCTTCTGCCCTTAAGCCGTCATAGCATAAAAATGGAGATATTCCATTTTTCCCGATCTTCACAATTATCTTCAAAACTTCTGTATTTATCCGCGGAAACTTGACATTTATCCTTCCTCGTGGGCCAACCGCGAACCATGCTGTGGTTCACGGGCTTTTGGTTAGGAAAAATCGTAGGATGGGCCTCGAGTCGTGTTTTAGGTCCCTTTGGGCCGTCTTCCGACTCGACACGTTTACTACGAGTTTTCCGCGGTTTCTAATCCGCGAAGTTTGATCGATGAATTAGAATAGCGGGAAACATAGACTGAGCTTGCTACGGTCTTCGGGAGATAGCATTCGAAGGTTTGACGAGAATGCAAGGACTGGTGTCGTATCGATGTTCGGAAAGGTTCAATCGCTACACAGCGACCGAACTTTGGCTCGAGCCCGGTCGCTATATAGCGACCGAGCGAAACGAGTGCTCGGTCGCTACGTAGCGACCGAGCTTCGGCTTGAGCTCGGTCGCTACGTAGCGACCGAGCTTCGGCTTGAGCTCGGTCGCTACATAGCGACCGAGCGGGACGATCGCTCGGTCGCTACGTAGCGACCGAGCTTTGGCTCGAGCTCGGTCGCTACGTAGCGACCGAGCTTTGGCTCGAGCTCGGTCGCTACGTAGCGACCGAGCTTGGCTGAGCTCGGTCGCTACGTAGCGACCGAGCGGGACGATCGCTCGGTCGCTACGTAGCGACCGAGCTTTGGCTCGAGCTCGGTCGCTACGTAGCGACCGAGCGGGACGATCGCTCGGTCGCTACGTATCGACCGAGCTTGGCTGAGCTCGGTCGCTACGTAGCGACCGAGCGGGACGATCGCTACGTAGCGACCGAGCTTCGGCTCGAGCTCGGTCGCTACGTAGCAACCGAGCGGGACGATCGCTCGGTCGCTACGTAGCGACTGAGCTTTGGCTCGAGCTCGGTCGCTACGTAGCGACCGAGCGGGACGATCGCTCGGTCGCTACGTAGCGACCGAGCTTCGGTTCGAGCTCGGTCGCTACGTAGCGACCGAGCGGGACGATCGCTCGGTCGCTACGTAGCGACCGAGCTTGGCTGAGCTCGGTCGCTACGTAGCGACCGAGCGGGACGATCGCTCGGTCGCTACGTAGCGACCGAGCTTCGGCTCGAGCTCGGTCGCTACGTAGCGACCGAGCGGGACAAGCGCTCGGTCGCTACGTAGCGACCGAGCGGAACGATCGCTCGGTCGCTACGTAGCGACCGAGCTTGGCCGAGCTCGGTCGCTACGTAGCGACCGAGCGGGACGATCGTTCGGTCGCTACGTAGCGACCGAGCCTTGGCTTGAGTTCGGTCGCTACGTAGCGACCGAGCGGGACGATCGCTCGGTCTCTACGTAGCGACCGAGCGGGACGGACGTTCAGTCGCTGCGTAACGACCTGTTTCGAGCTTTCGTCGGACGTCTCGATTCTTTCTCCGCCAAGCTTTTTCGTAAGGAAGAATCTATTTCGAAAAGTACTCTTCGGAGAAACTCTTATTTTCTTCTTCGGACGTTTTGAATGTTAAATTTGTCGTAACCGTTTTTGACCCCAACAATCATCGACCGATATACCTCGTTTGACATCGATCGATCCTACACCGCTTACATCGATCGATCCTCAGTCGCGGAACATGGTTGCGACTGTTATTTTCAAACAGGATAAGAATGGAGACATGTTTGACCTGGATGGTCATCTGCGTAATGCAACAGGTCAGAAACTAGACGCTCAGGGGAATGTAATCCCTGATGCTGATGCTACAGGAGCTGCTCAACCTGTAGAAGAGGCTGCTCCACCAAAGACACTGGCCGAGTACAATCGTCCAGACGAGTACTACACCAACATATCAGATATTTGCCTTCCAGAGATTCAGAAGGAGAATTTCGAGCTGAAGCCTCAGTACTACACACTCGTGTCGCAGCTACCCTACTCTGGGTTACCGCATGAGCATCCTATGGACCATCTGGAGAGGTTCGAGGATCTTATCGCTGCTATTCGTATGGATGGAGTCCTTGAAGACTACCTATTGTGCAAGCTCTTCAAGTATACTCTGACTAGAGAAGCGATGCACTAGCTTAAGAAGCTACCCACAGGATCTCTAAAATCCTGGGCCGACATCAAGAATGCTTTCTTGCGAAACTTCTTTGATAAGGCACGCGCTGAAGACTTGAGGAGCAAAATTGCTACGTTCGCGCAGGAGACTGGAAAGTCTTTTAAAGACGCGTGGATCAGGTTCAAGTTCTTCCAGCGAGAGTGTCCACACCATGGATTCAATGAAGTGCAACTTCTGAGCACTTTCTTCAGATGTATCGCCTTGAGGTATCAGATGGCTCTTGATACAGCTAGCGAGGGAAACTTCAACACCAGGAATCCGGTGGAGGCTATGAGACTGATAGAAAATCTAGCAAAAAGCAGCAGCACCAAGAACACTGACTTTGAAAGGAAGAAGTCTGTTGCATCCTTAGGAAAGGAGCAGATGGACGAAGTTAGAGCAAAGTTAGATGTGGTTCATGAGCTTCTTAGGAAGCATGTCTGCTCAGCTAAAGGAGAAGTAGCTGTAGACATGGAAGGAGAAGAGGATGTGAACTATATTGGAGGTACTGGATTTCAGAGATCTGGAAACCAGGGTGGAAACATGAACTTCTATGGCAATGGTCAAAGGAGTAACCATAGTTCACAGTTCCAGAAACCTTTCAGCAACAACAGCAGAGGCTATGGAAACTCATACTACCAGAATCCACCACCGCAGACTCAGGAAAGCAAGATTGAAGCACTGCTTGACAGAGTTCTGGAAGGACAGCAGCAACTCACTGTGGACTTCAATGGAAAGATAGATTCTGCCTACAACAGTCTGAACAAAAGAATTGAGACCTTAGGGACTCAAGTGAGGAAGCTTGAAATGCAAGTGGCTCAGACTGGAGACACTGTAAAGAGGCAATAAGCCTTGGCTATAGAGGCAGGAGTTGAGAAAGCAAAACACCACGTGAATGCCATCCTAGATGATGATTTCTGGCAAGTGGTAAAGCATGAGAACTTGGAGAAGGAGACTTCGAAGTTGAAAGCTCCATGAGTTTTAACGGATCACACTGGTGTCGACCGATGTCAATGGATGCACATCGCTCGGCAGACCAAGACGAAGATCGATCAACGGATCACTCTAGACATCGATCGACGTCGTCTGCTGAATTGGCTGCGGAGTGTAGTGCAGTTCGAATCATGACTCATGAGGAATTCGCAGAAAAACACCCTCACCCACCCTCCCCTCTCCACGTCAAAATCAATCGACCGCTTGAGCCAGCCATCGATTGATAAAAAGAGACCGACATCGATCAACCCCCCTCACCTTCGATCGATGGACACCTCTCACCCACCGAATGCGATTACCATCAATTGATAGTAACCGAATCAACACACTCAGACCACCACCTAAACCTTTAGCAAACCCACAACAGCCTACAACCAACCCTTCAGACACTACACCAGAGCCTATGCAAGTTGATGAGGCAACTGAGGGAAAATTGTTAAGGAAAAGGAAGGAGAAGACTCCTAAGAACCCAAGAGGGAAGCTAATGAGAAGGAGATGGATGGTTTCACTAAGAGAGTCCTCAGAATCCCAATGGAGAAAAAATTTGATGAAGTTTATTTCACACACCGGTTGTGGATGTTATTCAGGGAGACTAAGGAAACTTAGGAGGACATTAGGAGAATGTTTCATCGTGTGAGGGAAAGGATGAAACTAAGGATCACATTGAAGAAGAAGAGTGATCCTGGGAAGTTTGCAATTACATGTCTAGTAAAGGGTATTGAATTTCTCCATGCACTTTGTGACACAGCAGCATTAGTCAGTATCCTACCTAAGGTCATGACAGACCAGTTGGGTCTGAAAATAGAGCCCTCATCAGAATCTTTCACCTTCGTGGATCTTTAAGATAGGAGCTCAGGAGGCATCATAAGAGACCTTGAGGTATAGATTGGTAACGCCCTTGTCCCAGTAGACTTTCATGTCATGGGCATCAAGCTTAATTGGAACTCTTCACTTCTGTTTGGAAGAGCTTTCCTAGCTACAGTAGGAGCTGTATGAGACATGAACACCAACAGATTATGTCTGACACAGATAGATCCAGACGTCCACTATGACCTAGTTCGAGTTGTGAGACAACAGGTCAACCTCGTGGAGCTTGGAAATGATCTTGGCTATCCATTGTGGAGCAGAGTACGAAACTGAGTACTCGGAATCAATCGACACTCACACTGTCACATCGATCGATTCCAATGAGTCACCGACGACCGATGAACGCTATTCCACGTCGCTCGACGGGATGCAACCGGTAGACCACTCCACATTACCAGATCAGTACTATCCAGAAATTGCCTTTCAACAACCCAACAAGAACGGACGAGATGACTATTCGATAAGCAGTTGGGCAGATAGTGGATTCCATGAAAGTTTTGCAGTGGAGACTGTGATTCTTTCATCCAATGAGGATCCTACTGAGGAGTATGATGAGGATTACTGGAAGGAAAGAGCTATAGAGATTTCTATGCAGGATGAAAGATATTCAACCCATTCCTTCAACAACACGCCTACACCATCGATCGACAGCAACTACTCAGCATCGGTTGATTCCCACCCTCATCCAGCAAAACAATCATCTGCATCGATCGATACCACACCCGGTACATCGATCGATATTAAAGCCGCCGCCTCAGAAAAGGAAAAAGGGAATATTCCTATTTTAAATAGGTTTAACAACACCTATATAAGGAGTTTTGCACCCAGGAGTTTTGCACCCAGGAGTACTTCTCATGAAACAGAAGCAGAAAAGATGAATGCTCCCACACACCAATCGGAAGGAACATCCAGGAGAAGCATTCGATCCAGAAACCCTAATTCAGCAGAAAAACGTCTACCATCGATCGATACCTCAGTATCAAAATCGATCGATAATCATTCTAAACCTAAACTTTCTCTATCTACTGAGAGTATGAGTAATGATTACGACTTTCTATTGCCTGATAAATTTGGTATTTTCTGGGACCAAGATGGCCATGCAAGAGCTATGGATGGAAGGATTTTACAAGTATCCAGAGAGGACATAGCAGATATTGTTCAGTTGGCCAATGGAATAGACAACTTGTTTACGCAGCAACGTAGCATCCCAGACAACAATCGAACTGTTGTAGACGTATATCCAAAGGCTACAACAACAGGAATTGGTTCACACCAAACGTGCACACCTGTTAGCCATGCATCGATCGACGAGGTTGCTCCTACATCGCTCGACAGGATAACACCAACGTCGCTAGATAAAGAAACTTCATCATCGATCGATAGGCGTTATGAATGTGGACGTCGCGCTTATGACAGCTATGGAGCCAGAAAGTTCAGATGGGAACAGAAGGACGAATATGGAGTCTACAGAGACGAGTCTGGACATGCAATGAACGCAACTGGTGATATGATTCATGTTACCAAGGATGACATCAAGAAAATTCTGGAGAGAGCATCCCTATTTGGAGAGGGTCACATATGTCTTCCAGAACATGCCACTACCTTCACACCTACAACACTGGCACCAGATATCTACACCAAGGAGGAGATCAATGAGATGGTGACTGGTATTTATGGAACTCAGGAAACACTTGGAGATGAACTCAAGACATTAGTGGATGACACTTATCAGCCTTTGGACAGAGGTTACAATGAGCTTTTCAGATGTATGGCAGAGCTGAGGACAGAGATTGAGAGTATGCAGCACAACCGTGAAAAAGAAGCTACGACATCAACATCGATCTACGCCAACAAAGGAACATCGATCGACGTCAAGACACATACATCCCAGATTCCTGCAGAACCGGAAAGTTTGGCAGAAAAGAAGGATGAATGGGAGATCGCATACATCAACACGAGGATTAACGACGTTTACAACCCTCTCAACAACAACGTGGACTGATTGAGCACGAGAATTGATCTGCTACAGCAAGAACTGAACACCATTCGCATGAATGATCCACAACCAGCCACATCGATCGATATCAGCAACATCTCATCGATCGACGCAAGGTTCGCAGCAATAGAGGATAGGTTGAAATCGTATGAGGATATGCACGACCGTTTCACCTCACCTATCATGCGCTACTTGGACACCTTGTCTACACAGATGACGAATGTCTAGAAGGACATTGGTAAGCTTAATGATCAACACAATTTTTAGGAAGAAGGTTCAACATCGATCGATAGGTTCCGCAGGCTCGACGGCAAGAAACCTACAGAACATCTTCCCTACACAGCAGAGGCAGTTGATCAGATCACATCAAAGCTTTACAATGCTATAGACACCTTGGAGGAGCGACTTGAGAAGCGGTTTGATGACATCTACTTTCCATTCGACGTCAAAATCAGTGGACTAGATAGCCAAGCAGAATGGCTATAGAAGGAAGTCAGAGCCATTCAAAGGCAACTCGCAACTCGCATCTCAACACCAGATATCAGCATCGATCGACGGAGCACACTCCAAATCGATCGACAGTGCTACACCAGCAACGATCGATAGACAGCTGGTCGCATCGATCGATACCACGTCCATACCAGACGACGCGCAGCTGATACCAAACCACATGGAGTCAATGTAGGAGCAACTGAACGAGCTATCAGAATACGCCTACAGCAAATAGGAAGGTATCAGTTCAACATTGAAGACATCCTAGAAGGGCTACAGAACATCTCAAATGCAGTACAAAAGACGGATGAGAGATGGACCAGAAATGATGAGGCCACAAGAAGTTTCATTGCAGCTTGGTCCAGAATGTACAGAGATGAGGTGGATGCCTGTTTCCCAACAAGTAGCTGTTTTTCCACCAACTAGCCACATACCTCCAAAGTCAAGCTAAATGATTATAACAAAGCGCTGAGTGGGAGGCAACCCACTATTCGGTGAATTTAATTAGTTTTCCTAGTTATTGGTATTTAGTTTCGTTTTTATTCTTTCAGATTTATTGCAAGACCAAAGTAGGATGATTACCAACTTATCAACCGTAAACGAGAAGTCGACATCGATCGACACATACACACACACGACGATCGATGCATACCTATGCACATCGATCTATTCCCACTCCGGTCAGGTTTATCTTCCTAACTTGTTACATTTGTACTTATGATTTATTTCCACCATAACTCCGACTGTGTTATACTGAGACAGTGTAATTTAAGTCTAGCGGAGTTTTACTGATATGATTTATTCTGATTCTTATAAAAAGACTTTTTTATAAATTATGCTTAGCTATGTGAAAGGGACTATGATTTTATTACTTGAATGTCTAACCACTCTTTAGCACCATTCTAGATTTACTGATTGCAGATAGTATTAAGATGCCAAAGTGGATCAACCTGTCAACTATACACACTTACTTTGATTGTTTGAAGTAACCAAAACTGACCTCCAATACAAAACCTGACATAACCGCTTGTCTTGGGGCTTGGTATACATGGGATCGGATTCTTCAGACAAGTCTGGAAGGTAATGCCTTATGTAGATTTATTTATCACAATTTTCGCTCTCTATTTCGACCCTAGAATAGTTAGTATTAGTTTTTAAAAAAATCCGAAATTTATTATTTAAATAGGACTTTGGATTTAGCTAGGTGGAATCTGAACAGGACTTGGTGGCTAAAACCAATAAGGCTTGCTTCATGAAGATTCCAAATAAAGAATTCGAACGGGACTTGGAGGCGGCAATCTTCAAGGCTCGCTTCGCCACAAGTTTTGTTTTGAGGCGGATAAGCTCGTGATTAGGAAGAATGGGAAGAATGGGATATAGGTCAAAAAGAAGTGAACAGGGCTTGGTGGCAACCACCATTAAAACTTGATTCATGGAAGCCTGTCCAATCTTGGTCACTGATCCTACAATAGAAGCAGACTTTGACTCAAGAGAGAAATTAGAGAGAGAGAAATTATGAACTAACTTTTACCTGCAGTTCCATATACTTGTCTGAAGTCCTTGCATCATGTGATCGATACTCCCAAGGTAAAGCATGCACTTTTATATTTATGCTAAGAAATGAGGTTAGTAGAGAGGAATGTCAGACAGGATTTGCTAAGTTGCAGACTAGTTGAACTTGGTTGCTAAGCTAGGATATTGCATAATGTGCTTTTGTGATTAGGACTTTAGATGTGGTTTTCGAAATTGTAGAGGTGATGATTTCTATGTTTGATATCTATAAGTCCCTGCTGTTTTCAAACCTCTTTCAGAGAGACTGTCTGTTTGTTTTGCTTGAGGACAAGCAAAAAGGTAAGTCTGGGGGAGTTGATATACCATGTATTTGACCCTTTTTCGCCCATGGTATATAAGTATTTTACTATCTATATACTATATATTCTATCCTATTAGGTATGTTTTCAGGTATACAAGTATCTTAAAGTAAAGTGATGATTATAGAGCATTTAGGAGCTTAAATGAGTATTCATCTGAGCTGACCATTAGAGGTCGATACGAAGAAGACACAATCGATCGATGCACATCCAGTGTCGTCGATCGATACAGAAGAGGAGCCTCGACGATTGAAGATTAAGATGATCGATGTACATCATGTAACATCGCTCGATGTCGAGACGCGGAAGCACGACTTGGTTCCAGCCGACTTTAAACCCAAGACTTCACCAAATTACAAGATTACCCCTGACGAGTTTTTAACCTAATAGATATATACTTGCCTAAGTGTTAGGAGGCAAGAGAGCTTTGAGCCACCTTTGTATTCTTATTTTCAGCAGAGAGTTTTAGGAGAGAAGATCATTGAGAGATTTGTGATTGGAACTCCATTGATTCATTTATTCTATTCTATGTAGTTTTCATTTACATTTTGTGTCATGAATTGCTTATCTATGTCTGACTAGTTTACTTGTTAGATTCAGGGTTCAAATAGGTTAGAGGGATTAGCCCCAACTATAGATTGCTAAGTTGTGATATTCATTGATTGATTGTTCTTAATGCTTGTTCTAGATTGGCTACCTAGGATATTGAATCTAGGAATCTACATGAGTCAAGCATCCTTGACCATTCAGTCCTGAACTTAATCTGTCATACTAGACAACTGGAAAAAGGCTACCGCTGAACTAGAAAGCTAGTGAGCATTATCAACTTACGCCTAAGGCTTAACTAGAAGCATCGATCGATATTGTCTTCTGACAATCGATCGATATTTGTGAAAGGTGTATCGATCGATATCCCTATAGTACCATCGATCGACACTTTCTTGTGATCAATATACGACAGTTGAGATCCAAGATCTAGTTAGTTAACCAGTAAAACATTGCCATTCCTGATCATTGTGTCTAAGGGGTTGAGCTCTAATATATCATGCATGCAACTGATAGGCATCTATAGGATTATAATCTCCAACACCTGAATAGAAACCATGCATCTAATACCATTCCAATAAGTTACACCCCCAAATCATCTTGTTAGTCGAGCAATAGACTTGCTCAATTAGGATTGCTATTTACTTTAAAACCATAAAACAACAAACACTTAGAATTAATAAATTACTAGGTTTAATAGTTTCCCTAGCTCCTTGTGGATTCAATCCCTAAGTACTACAATTGAACCTCTTATTTGAGAGAGTAATTCACTCCTTAGGGTAATTTGAGTGGTATCACGCATACATGGCGTTAAATAAATCACCCGTAGTTGTCTCAAGGTATTTTATAATCGTGGGAGAATCATATCCAACATATATCCCCATCCTCCTTTGAGGTCCCATCTTTGTTCTCTGTGGTGGGGCAATTGACACATAGACGGCACAACCAAATGTCTTAAGATGGGATATGTCTGGCTCATGACCCGTAAGCAATTGTAATGGGGAATATATATGTTCAGTAGATGGTCTTATACGAATCAGTTCGGCCGCGTGCAAGACCGTGTGTCCCCAAGCTGAGGCCAGAAGCTTAGACCGCATAAGCAATGGTCTAGCTATTAGCTGAATTTGTTTTATGAATGATTCGGCTAAGCCGTCCTGTGTATGTACATGTGCCACAGAGTGTTCCACACTTACCCCCAGGGACATACAATAATCATTAAACGCTTGGGACGTGAACTCACCAGCCCAACACTTTCTCTTTCAAAGTATGGCCGTTTGTATTCAAAATCAACTTTCGCATCATGGTCGAACCAGGATGACCAAGCCGGTCGTGCCAGAGAGTAAAATTCTCGGTGGCCACACGGTTTTATATGACATTGGCCTCTATCCCTTAGCATAGTAAAGGCCAGTAGAGAGCGCATGTATAGTCTCTAAGACTTTCTTATAGCCTTGGCTTATCTCAATGATCTGAAGGAACTCTTTGTTTCCTTCGCCCTTAGTCTTAATATGAAAGCCATTCATTCGAATGTCTTTAAAGCTCAATAGGCTTCTCTTAGAATGATACTTTAGAGACTTCTTTTATAAAAACTTTCATTCATTAAGATTCAAAACAAGTTCAAAGAAATCAAAACATAGAAAACACAAAGCAAAAAAACACAAAACATAGATGGCCGAAATTAACTTTGATTTTATAAACAATCTAAAGTTTCTTAATCCATGAGATCATCTCGTTCATGGTTGAAATCTTCTTCACCATCTTGATAAGTCATATGAGCTTCATGATTCTTCCCTTTCAAACTCTCTTGGTAGAGGTCAACGAGATGTTTGGTAGTCCTACATTATTTAGCCCAATGATTATCCATACCACATCTATGACACACGGATTTGGTCGATTTTTGTGGCTTGAAAGATGTACCACGGCCTCAGCCATGTCCACGGCCTCCATAAGAGTTTCCTTGGCCACAAACATAAGAATTATAATTGCCTCGGCCTCATCCAAATGAGTTTCGGCCTCGACCACCACGCCCATGCTATTTTCCACAACCACGGCAGTGCTGGCCTCGACTCTTTCTTAGCCTCTACGGCCGCATGTGCCTCAGGTAATGGGTTTGTTCCAGGAGATCGCAATTCACTGTTCTTCATCAACAGCTCATTGTTTTGCTCAGCGAGCAAGAGACAAGAGATCAGATTAGCATAAGTTGCGAAGCCCTTCTTACGGTACTGTTGTTGTAACAACACATTGCTTGTGTGGAAGGTGGAAAAGGTTTTCTCAAGCATATCCTTGTCCGTTATATTCTCACCACACAGTTTCAATTTCGAAACTATCTTAAATAGGGCCGAGTTATACTCGTCCACGGACTTAAAGTCCTGGATTCTGAGATTCCTCCAATCATACATAGCCTTTGGTAATAACACTGTTCTCTGGTGATCATATCTCGTTTTCAACTCTGTCCAAAGGTCTAGAGGATTCTCAATAGTCAAATACTGATCTTTGAGACTCTCAATAAGATGATGGCATATAATCAATATCGCTCTGTATCTATCTTTTTCACTTGCATTATTGCCCTCGGTGATACATTCACCGAGACCCTCGGATTTCAGGATGATCTTAGCATCAAGTGCCCATTGCAAGTAATTATCTCCAGAGAGATTTAGGGCAGCAAAATCCAAGTTGTTGATTTTCGACATCTGAAATTATATATTTCATCTTTAAGATTATAGTGTTCAGTGGTCTCTATATGATGCAATCAAGACAAGCTAAACGGATATGCAACAAGCCGCACGGCCAAACAAGGATGATCAACCTTAGCAAACGGTTTCTATATGATCATAATGCAATCGTATACATCCTAGCAACATGGTTTCTAACTGATCATATGAATAGAAACATGAAACCTCAATCAAATAATCAAGCAATGCATCAAGAAGTTAATTACTATCAACCTAACGGATCATGTTCAAGATTAATCAATCAATGCAATTAGGGTTTCACTATATGAACAAGCTGGCCAGGTTAAGTCTTTAAACAAGATGAGAACTAATCAACTAAGGCGATTTCTATCTCAAGATAACATTCAATTAGTTCATCAATTCAACCAACCAAATTCAAGTATGAGATTAGCAATCCTAGCAATCGGTTCTATGTGATCATAATTAGATTCAAAACATTCAATCACATAAACAATCAAATTCGATTTCAAAATTAGGGTTTGCATGTGCATGCATGCGGCTAGGCTTTAGGGAATTAGGGTTTCAACTTTGATCAAGCAATTAGATTCGATTTTGGTTATTAGGGATTAGATCTATTGCCTTAGGGTTTGGTTATTAGGTTTTAGTTTTACCTTAACCTCAAGAAGGGTTGAATGGACCACCAAATAAAGAAGAGCCGCGAACAGATTTCTTGCTGATCGTCGCGAGCTGGAACTAATCGGGTCGCGAGCTGAGCTGAGATCGTCGAACGGTATCGAGCTGCTATCGGGTCGCGAGCGTGCTGAATGCTGAGATCGTCGCGTGCTGGAGCGGACTGAGGTCGTCTATCGCGAACGGGAGCAAGCTGCTATCCGGTCACGAGCGTGCTGAATGCTGAGATCGTCGCATGCTGGAGCGGACTGAGGTCGTCTATCGCGAACGGGAGCAAGCTGCTATCGGGTCGCGTCGAGCAGGCTGAGATCGTGTCTCGCTAACAGGCTGAGGTCGCGAGCTGGGGAACGGATCGCGAACGGGATCGGGAACACCTTAGATATGGGGTTTTAGGTTCTCGATTGGATTAGGGTTTGTGATCGTCGGTAGGGTTTACCGCCGGGGAATTTAGGGTTTAGGGTTCAGACTTTAGCTTAGGATTCTTAGAGTAATCGTGCTGATAACGTGTAGTGAAACAAGAGAATAGAATCTGTATGTTTCTGTATTATTCATAAACATAAGGAGCCCTTTATATATAGAGAATTACACCATCATAGAATAATGGAAAGGCTAGAGAAAAGAAATACAAATATGGAAAGAGTACAAATCATGAACCAATAAAGAAAAGGAAATTAGGGTTTGTCTCTCTCTAGTCGCCGGCTCTCTCTCTCTCTCTCTCTAGGGCGCGACCATCTCTCTCTCTCTCTCTCTAAGTATGGCCGGTTATGGAACGGGGCAGTTATGGACATCCACAATATGATTTATAACAGGTTTAATCTTTTAGCTATGCATGAAGATGAAAATGATTTGGCCAATATAGAAGATTCATGGTTTGATAAATTTTCATTCGTAGACATTGGCAAGCCGATAAAAATGTTACATTGATTGTATTTAATTTCTAGAGGTTCATTTAATTGCGCCCAGTAAGTTGGTTCAATTTAGGAAATCTTTATTATTAAAAGAGGAAAAGACAGAATACTTAAATATATGTTCATTAATTACTTCAATGGCATTCTAGTGTAAATAAATTGAAAAACTAAGGGGTATTTTATTTTGGGCGAATTGGCTGAGTAGCCACAAAAAAAAAAGTCGAGGGAATGGACAAGATTTTGACGTAATGCATTCCTTCACTTTTTGCTTTCTTTTCTGCCGGTTATGTCCTTATACATAAGAAGTTACCGGTTCCAACTCATGGAGAAAACAACGTGGTGATTTATGTCCCTTAATAACAATGACACACTTTAGAAAGCGCGTGGGTAAACCATATTCAAAAGCAAAGGAAGGAAAACATGGAGAGAGACGAATTGATGAAAAGTTTAAGTGTGAAAGAAACAACGGTGTTTAACGGAGAATGCAAGAATGTAGTTCCATACTATATATTTTAGATAGAATAATATAAGTTCAAATATATGGGAGACGTTTCCATTCGACATGACTAACGTAGAATAGAACCATGTTTGTAATTTAGTAATATAATCACGAACAAAGACAGTGGAGTGGGCGGTTGGGGAGAGACAATGATGTATTTACTGCAATAAATTTACAATTGTGGGTTACAGCTATTCCTTTTTAAAGAGTAGGAGAAAGCCACAAGAATGTAGTTCCATACTATATATTTTAGATAGAATAGTATAAGTTCAAATATATGGGAGACGTTTCCATTCGACATGACTAACGTAGAATAGAACCCTGTTTGTAATTTAGTAATATAATCACGAACCAAGACGGTGGAGTGGGCGGTTGGGGAGAGGCAATGATGTATTTACTGCAATAAATTTACAATTGTGGATTACAGCTATTCCTTTTTAAGAGTAGGAGAAAGCCACGTACACAAGGTAGATTTACTGAAGATATTTTTACTGTGCATAGGTAAACAGGTGGTGGAACTTAGCAGAGGTAATCTTAAATGTCTATTCAAAGCAAACCATAAATGGTGTATTCCATATAATAATCACTGTAAATCTATGTGAAGAAAATCTGAAGCAACAAAGTACTCAGAAGGAACAAAGTGAAGAAATTTAAAGATTCACCGCTCTGAAGGAAGGAGGAGGTAATTTCTTGTGAGAATATTCTAATAAACCGGGTTTCATAGCAAATTTACTCTCTTGTGATAGAAAAATACTATTATGTATCTGTAATAGAATATATTTTAAAGTCTAAATGGATTACCACTTACTTCTAACTGCAGATGAATAGCAAAGATAAAGTTTTACTGGTTGTTGGAGCTTGGGTCAGTGACACACACAAACCAGATCATTCCTTCAAAGGTGAGCACTACATTAACCTCTACAGCGGTATGAATATGTCTGATTTCGTCAGGGGAGTAAGAGAGGAGATAGATCCAACTTATGAAGAAGTGAATTTCAAACTATCTTATCAATACCCGGAATGGATCTCAGCTGATGGTGGAGCTCTTGATATGCCCCAATACATAACAGAGGACACAGAAGTGGGGGTCTTCATCGAACTGAGACGATCAATAGAGGCAGTTAATTTACTTGTCTCAGTAAGGAGTCCCATGGCGCATGATGAGGGGCCAGCTTCATATATAAATTCCAGAAGCGCTGAACGTGACGGATAGAGAGAAGATTGTGACATAGAAGATGATGAGTGGCATGAATTTGCGATGGCTAACAACACTGTGACCATTCCAGATACGACGGGCTGTCCAGGGAAGAAGAATCTCGAAAGTGGCGATGCTATTCCACACGTAGTTAGTGGTATAGCATACTCAAGAACATCAGCTATTCCATTTCAAATAGGTGGAGTTGAAATACGAGAACCGGAGCATAATATTCGACAACGCATTCAACCTGAGCCTGGTGTAGCGATGGAGAAGGGGAAGAAAAAAATGAAGATCGAAACACCCTCAGACACAGACTCTGACTCTGATGATGATATGGTAGTGCCCGTCTTCAGAACTACTACTGATCTATCGGGAAAAGGGAAGAGGCCTATATGGGAACGTCTAATATATGGCATTCCAGGCATTCCAAACATATGTGAAGAAGATAATGATAGAAGAAGAACCACAGCAGCCGGTCAATATAATGCAGCAGCTGAAGGACAATATATGGTGAATGACCCACGTATTCCTGACTTGCTTGAAAGGGAGGAACCCCCAACGGACGGCACACCAAAGATCGGGTAGTGTGCTTAGATAAGTAAATGGAAAAGCTTAAATGTCGTGATCTATATAATGCGACGTAATTTAACTCACCGTATTCCTTTGTAGGTGTGGAGTCAGAAATATCAGATGTCCATATTCAGGGAGGTGAGACATTTGTTGGGGGAGGCTCAAAAACCAATATGAATGGCACCACCTCTGCTTCTACCACACTGTTTGGGAAGGTAACAATTATCTCACTGTATCAAACTGATGAACTTTGCCTAAATATAGAAAGGCAAATAGCCTAATGTTAATGAGGAGTAGAACATTTTCCTAACATTAGGGTATATTTGCTGCATGAGGGAATGGTAAGCAAAAGTGTTCCCATTAATAGGAACTAACTTCATTGTGGTACAAACTTGCAGAATTCCAGAACGTCATCATCATCAATCCGGCGGTGCATACGTTGTGGCCTTTACGGGCACAACAAGGCAGCTTGTTGCATCCCAATGTAATAACCAAACAACCGGTACCGGCATCAAAAGGGAGGGTGAAGCAATATTTTGGAAACTTTGTGATATAAGCGGTAGCCATTGCAATATATAGAATTGGCAGTTTTAAAAACATGGATGGGGAAGTGATGGATTTTGTTGCTAAATACACACATAAGTGTAGAAATACCATTATGGGTGTATTTGTGATATAGCTACTAAGCGGTATATGACCATGTAATAATAAATATTGTGTTTGTGGAACTGAAAACCCTGTGATCTTCTATTTTGGTTATATGAAATGATGCCAATATTAGCTTCTCATAATATATGACTGTTATGATCTTAATTACCATTAACAGCGTTTATTATGTGAGAAGTTATATTCCAAATAGTATGTACAATGTCATTAACTTCTGAAAACTACTATTCCATTTAACATTTTCCATGTTAACTATTACATAGTTGCATAGCATATCCTTTATATATCTAAGTAAGGTAATGGGAGATATGATACATGTATTTACATTCCTAATGAGGCATATGAAATTCAAAACTAATGGGGATGGCAATAAAAGAGTTGATAGTAATCAATAAACTCAAGATACGGAAATATGAACCCCAATACGTATGCAACCTAACCAAATTTTTTTGGATATCATAATAGAACACTAAACCCAAGTTAAGGAAATACAAACCCCAATACATAAGTAACTCAAGTTAGAAAAATATAAACAAACAATTGATAATGAACACTAATACCAAGTTAGAAAAATATAAACACTAATCAATAGACAACCCAAATTTTACTGAAATTAAATTATTGCAAATACCTCATATATGAACACCAAACGTACAAACTTATATAACCCAACTACAATTTTAAACCGAGATGGAGCGGAAATAAGACCATTTCCATTTCATTTACACTAAATGAAATAGAAATAGAGAATCACAAAAGTGATCTACTACAAGTGTTATCTAGAAGGTTGACGTGTGTGGTAGGTGAGGTGACGACGCATGCAATGGAGTAAATGGCTATTAGTTGTTTACAGTTATTCCATTTGAAAGAACAGGGGGCAGCCACGTTACTAATTGTAATTACCAAGATATTTTCACTGTGTACATTCAAATAAGTGGTCTAACTTAAAACATTTTATCCATAAAAGGTGTATTCCATTTACTTACTAGTGTAACTCCATCTGAACAATTCCAAAAAAAGAAGAAGGTGATGAAGCAAGGTAGTTAATGCTGGAAGGAGACAATCAGGTTAGCTGTCCTCAGAATACTGTAATTAATGGTGTTTCAGATAAAGCTTGTTTGTTGGAATAACATTATGTAGACAGTGTAATGGAATAGATATTGAGATATACTAATTATATTGTAACTTATTACTGCAGATGACGAGCCAAGATAGAGTTTTACTGATTATCGGTTCGTGGGTCCGTGACCAATACAAACGATGGGTTTTCGAACCGGACATATCTAACCAACTCGAGCACTATATCCGACATCGTACCGGGAAGACGTTGCGTGAGTTACTTACAGCCGTTAGGGAGCGACTACAAGTAACAACCTAAGGAGTGACGCTGAAACTATCCTATGAATACCCAGAGTGGGTCTCATTCGACGACCCTGAGTTGGGTCTGCCTGTATACATAACGGATGATTTAGAAGTGCGGGGATTCATCGAGATGAGAAGAGCAATAGAGGAGCTTAATCTGTTTGTCTCCTTAGTCTGCCCCACAGAAGGACTACAGATCGCGCGCGAGACTGCCCATATGAACCCAACAATGGCAGCACGGGTGAATCCAATAATGAACGAATCATGGCACGACTTTGCGATATCGGAGACCCCACTGACCCTTCCACAAACAGAGCCGAATGCAAACAGACGTGTCATAGAAGTCCCTGATGATTCTATTTCACGTCAAGAAGGTGGTGTGGATTGCACGGGCCGTCGTGCTATTCCATTCACAATGGGTGGAATAGAAATCCGAGAGCCTAACCAGGCCATTCGTTTTAGAAGTCCACCTATTGCAGCTACGGACAAGGGGAAGAACAAAATGCCTAGTGAGTCATCCAGTGACACTGACTCAGATGATGATATGGTGGTCCCTGTTTTGCAAACGTCGGTTGATATAGGCGAAGGAGCGAACATGCCAGTGCGTAGACTTTTAATATTTGGGATTCTAGAACCAATAGAAGACCCTAATAATAGTTCAGCAAGTTGACAAGAAGGTGAACAGATGCCACTTGATGACGGAATACATTGGGGAAGATTTGATCAAGCTCTACACGACATGCTGAATGACCCAGAAAATCCGGCTCTGCTTGGTCGGGATGCCCCTCCGGTTTTCAACGCGCGCCTAGTATCAGGTGAGTTAAACCGTCGTTGCCCATGCAACTGTAAATAGTATGGAACATGTTTTCTAACTATACTATATGGAATAACTAACTCATAGCTTCACCTTGTACCAATATAGGTGTCGACTCCGCACTATCTGATGTTCACTACGAGGGAGATGAGATATTTGTTGGGCAAGTCTTCAAGTCTAAAGCGGACTGCAAAATAAAGCTGGCCATACATGCAATAAATCGAAAGTTCCATTTCAAGACCACAAGATCAAATACCTCGCTGCTTGTGATTCAGTGTGTTGGACAATCATGTCCATGGTGCGTTTATGCAATGCTGTTAGATGGTACTGGTAACTTCCAAGTCCGAAAAGCTAGTCTAACTCACATATGCACTGTTGACGAGCGTCGGAACTTTCACAAACTTGCGACAACACAAGTCATAGGAGAGATTATATAGTCCCGCTTTGTAGGAATTAAGAAGGGCCCAGTACTGCAGTAATAAGGAAAATACTGCTTGATGAATTCCATGTGAATGTATCATATTGGAAAGCTTGGCGCGCAAGGGAGCTAGCCATGGAACAGGCCATGGGAACAATGGCCGGGAGCTATTCACTGATTCCTGCATATCTGGGATTGTTGCAACGCTCAAACGAAGGCACCCTTTGCTTTATGGAGCAAAACGATGAACCAGAGGGGGGCACACGCTTTAAATACTGCTTTGTTGCTTATGGAGCTTTTGTAGCAGGGTACGCCTTCATGAGGAAAGTAGTTGTTGTTGACGGCACTTCAATGAAAGGGAAGTATGGCGGGTGCCTCTTATCCGCAGCCGCACAGGATGGAAATTTCCAAATATTTCCTCTTGCTTTTGTGGTTGTTGACAGCGAAAACGATAATGCGTGGGAATGGTTTTTCCAGAAGCTGAGCACATTTTTCAGTGACTGCCCGGAGCTTGTCTTTATCTCGGACAGACATGCTAGCATTTACACCGGCCTTCGTAAGGTAACAATTGCAAGGAAACCCTAATATAAATCAATTATTTTATATTCTATGTGGTAAATGGTATAGTAACGTTTTCCATAGGTGTACAAAGAAGCACACCATGCAGCGTGTGTGGTCCATCTATGGCGGAATATTCAAGTCCTCTATAAGATACCGAGACTTGGAAACCTAATGTCCGCTGCAGCTCGCGCATTCACTATCACGGAATTTAACAGGCTGTTCCTACAGATACAGACAATTAACCCTGCCTGTGCTGCATATCTAGTGGATATAGGTTCGTACTATTCCATTTACTAATACATGTAATTCTATGGGACGTAGTGATATATACATTGCTATTCCATTTTCAAACCTATTTGACCCGAATATCTTCGTCACAGGGTTTACGCACTGGACAAGAGCACACTTCAAAGGTCAAAGATACAATATAATGGACTCCAACATAGCTGAGTCATGGAATGGCGCCATTAAGGAGGCAAGAGAGTACCCACTGATCATGATGCTCGAGTATATACGTACAACGGTGATGGGTTGATTGGCATTGCGTCGTGCAAAAGCAAACAACGAGAAGGGAACATTGACACCAAACATGCGTAAACTTGTTGAAGAAAATTATGACCTCTCAACTGCCTTAGCTGTGCGTGACATAAGTGAACTAGGACCCGAATGCCTTCTCTTTTGTGTAAATAAGACATGAGACCACAAATATATGTGTTGTGACAAATATATGCAGTCAGTGACATATATGGGTGTATTTGTGATTTACATATTATGTCATATATAACCCCCATAAACAAAAACAATATGTGTTGTTGTAATGAAGACCCGAATGCCTTCTCTTTTGTGTAAATAAATGATGCCAATCTTACCTTTAATTAAATATGTTTGCTATAGTGTAAGTACGTAGTTACTAATTCATACAAGGCAGTCGCATAGGAATGTATTTCGATAGAGGAACTATCTATTCCATACAACGAACTCTATTCTCATATGTTTTCCTATGTTATTTCATATAGTACTAATCTATTTCATATATGTTCCCTAGCTCAATTCGTCAATGTCAAGTAATGGAGCAACTTTCACCTAATTTGCCTGCCAGATACAGTTATAGGACAACAACAACTTAAGTAAAGAGAATGTTGGCGACGGTTGCTGTAAAGATTAATTCAATATAAGAAGTCACACCACGGGACTCCACAACAGCATATAAAGGAGGAGAAGGAATCTTTCATTCATGATGCAAACAAGGGCAGAAGCAAACTGAGGGGTTTGATGTATTTCATGACAATAATGGTAACACATTCATTCTGGGAAGATAATGCACAGGAAAGGTAATGTCCATAAAGATAATGCACATGGAAGGTAATGTCCACAGAGGCACAAATAGAATTACAAGTGTAGCTACTAACAAAACTAGATGGAGTAGATACAAGTGTAAGTACAAGTGTATAATTTGTAACTGTATAGTATATACAAGTTCCCACTAACCTTGTATATACTATATAGGTACAAAACTAGATGGAATAGGTAAAAGTGTAGGTACAAAAGCAAACTAGATGGAATCGCATGAGAATAGACGGAATAGTAATTGATATACCGTAACCAGATTCTAGTCAAACAACGCATGAAGGACAAATAAACAGTCATAACGCGGTAGAGTAAAGTATAGAAACACAAGAAAGCCGTCAAGGAAATAAACAGATCAACGTTGCTTAACAGAGAAGGAAAATTAGTAGCAGAAAACATGACACATAAAAAGCATATAGTAGCGTCTACTGAGTAGAAGGAATTGGCACGGCCTGACACAGGTGCAGTGCATCGACGGCGTAATTCTCTCCAGCTGTCTGTGCTTGTTCTTCAGTAAATTTCATAACAGTCACATCCTTGCCTACGGCGTGCATCTCTAATAACATAAGCGCCACCACCGCCGAACAACCTACTCAATACAACAACATTAGTACCTTACAAAACTGATAAATAATAGGATATGAAACTGAAACCTGGAAACTAACCTGGGTGCCCTACAACACAAGGCATATCCAACCTGGAGAAAGTCATGGGCTCGAAATTGCGTTATTGCACATGGTTGGTCATACAATACCGACTGATCAGGTGCGGGAACAGAATAGACGCTGCTGTTAGTACTGAAGTGAGTTCAAACTCAGATGGACAACCGGGGTTGGCTTCAACAACATACATGGCCCACATATTCAAGTCGACAATAACGCCAACCCACTGCCTTTTTTTCATTAGCACCGGTATGTGGAGAATATCAACTTGCGTGAACCACTGCGGGCGGTCGGTAAATTGTTTCTTCAAAGAGGGAGAGAATGAGAAAGCCTCCTTTGCTGAACAAGCTTTAAACTCCCTGAAGTTAGTCAGGAGGTCAGAAAAAAATGAAGCCTCGATGAAATCAAATCTAGATCGTGACAGACCATCCCTGCGCTTGCGTATGAAGGCGACCACACAATCGATTTCCTATCAGAATACATATTATAGATGTGGGAACCGAAATTCGCACTGTCGATTTCCGTTTAAACAAGGAAACTAAGAAAATCCTAGTTTCCCAGAGGACCCGGATATCTGTTAATTACCACACGTCAAGCAATCAGAACACGAGAATAACAACGATAAAAATAAGAAATCGAAAAGAGAGCAAAGTAGATCTTATTCTGAATCTGCGTATGAGCGTTACAACAAGGTATAAGCCTGGGCTCGAGAGCTGTCGGCGAGATTCCTAGTTCTAGCAACCCTAAGACGGCTAAACCTAATTGAGTCGCAGCTCGAAATAACAAAAACGGAAAGTTGCCTAAATCGCTCTAAGTGCTAAGTTTGCTCTGAAAAAGTTATCCCCTCTTGCTCCTCGCCTAGGACTCCTTATATACTAGCTCCAAGGTCGGTTTACGCTTTTACTCTTCTGCCCTTAAGCCGTCATAGCATAAAAATGGAGATATTCCATTTTTCCCGATCTTCACAATTATCTTCAAAACTTCCGTATTTATCCGCGGAAACTTGACATTTATCCTTCCTCGTGGGCCAAGCGTGAACCATGCTGTGGTTCACGGGCTTTTGGTTAGGAAAAATCGTAGGATGGGCCTCGAGTCGTGTTTTAGGTCCCTTTGGGCCGTCTTCCGACTCGACACGTTTACTACGAGTTTTCCGCGGTTTCTAATCCGCGAAGTTTGATCGATGAATTAGAATAGCGGGAAACATGGACTGAGCTTGCTACGGTCTTCGGGAGATAGCATTCGAAGGTTTGACGAGAATGCAAGGACTGGTGTCGTATCGATGTTCGGAAAGGTTCAATCGCTACACAGCGACCGAACTTTGGCTCGAGCCCGGTCGCTATGTAGCGACCGAGCGAAACGAGTGCTCGGTCGCTACGTAGCGACCGAGCTTCGGCTTGAGCTCGGTCGCTACGTAGCGACCGAGCGGGACGATCGCTCGGTCGCTACGTAGCGACCGAGCTTGGCTGAGCTCGGTCGCTACGTAGCGACCGAGCGGGACGATCGCTCGGTCGCTACGTAGCGACCGAGCTTTGGCTCGAGCTCGGTCGCTACGTAGCAACCGAGCGGGACGATCGCTCGGTCGCTACGTAGCGACCGAGCTTTGGCTCGAGCTCGGTCGCTACGTAGCGACCGAGCGGGACGATCGTTCGGTTTGAATCCCAAAGAATACTTCTTCGTAAAAATAACCTCGTATAGGTTATTTTTACGAAAATTACATCCCTTCTTTTACTAACTCTTTCGGAAATACGATCTCTGAGGATTTTCGGGTGGTAATTCCGTCGTAACCGTTTTTGACCCCAACAGTTAGCCCCCCAGCCCGTTAGGATCATGCATGGGGGGATCCTAGCGTGCGGTTAGGCATGTTTGGCAAGTTAGGCGTGATGGATGGAATTAATATGCGAAAGTCCGAGCTTGAATAGTAAATCCTCATGTCTTATAAGAAGAGAGGTAACTTGTTCCATAATTTTTTCACTTTCTAAGATCTTTCAAAAAACTTTCTATCTTTCTCTCCACCCTTTTCCTCTATTCTCTTAAGAGAAGTGTAAAGATGTCGAGCAAGAAAAAGATTGCGAAAAAGGGTCTTCGTCCGCGAGTCCTTACGAAGAGCTCGTCGTTCCGAAGATGGAGTTCGTGCCTCACTCGGTGCATCCTGCCGAGAACGAGGCATGGTGGGTTGCTCATTATGGCTCGTTGATCCCTCCCAAGGAGAAGCCATTCCCGGTCCTGGTCCATCGTGGAGTCGAGGAAGAGGACGCAAGCAGGACTACTGACGAGTTTCTCGCGACGATGCGGTCGTTCTACCACATCCCGGATGTTGTGGAGTTCCGGGTTCCCTGCCGCGGGGAATGTGCTAACAACCCCCCGGAGGGTTACTTTACTTGTTATGAGGCGTTCATAGTGCGTTGTCGCCTCTGGTTCCCCATACCCGAAATTCTCGTCCGAGTGTTGGACCGCTTCGAAGTCGCGATAAGTCAGTTGACACCCCTTGCCATTCAGCACCTTATTGGGATCTTGATCCTAAGCTATGAGCATGGCCTTTCCCTTTCCGTCGATCATTATGAAGCGCTTTTGAGGCTTCAACTTGTCAAGGATA
This sequence comes from Brassica napus, assembly GCF_020379485.1. Classification (NCBI taxonomy): domain Eukaryota; kingdom Viridiplantae; phylum Streptophyta; class Magnoliopsida; order Brassicales; family Brassicaceae; genus Brassica; species Brassica napus. The sequence goes on from NC_063438.1 coordinate 15,455,596, forward strand.
CGGATAAGCATAGGTTTGTCCCTCGGAAATTTATGTCGGTGGTTAAGAAGTTCATTTCGAACTTCAACTCGTGGAAGAAGTTCTTTTTCTTTGTTCGTTTGGACGCTGCGTCCGTCGAAGAGAGTTGCATTCCACTGTTCCGGAGGTTGCCGAACAATCGTCCCTTCATCAATCCTCTTGCTCCGTTCCCTGAGGACATTATCGCGGTGAGGGATCTTCTCAGGAATGGTCCCTTCTTCTGGACTTCTTTCACGCCGAGAAGGGTTCGGAAGGCACTGAAATTTGTGCAACCTGGTCCAGCTTTGGACGCGGATACGGGAAGCGACTCCGAACCCGACGACCAGAATCCCGTCGAAGCTCCGACAGCTGCGCCGGAGTCGAGCTCTTGGAAGGGAAAAGATGTCGATCTTGGCGACATAGAGTTTTCGATGGACGACTCTATGCTTCCAGGATGGGATCCGAACCTTGCTTACGGCGACGGAAGCGGTTCGAGCGAGGCCCCCATTCCGGACTTCGATGATTTCTTTGCTGGGCTGCCATCGGGTTTCGATGCTCCTCCTCCTACGAAAGAATCGGCGAGGCCGAGAGTCGTTGCGGAAGGATCTCGCATCATCAATGGGGTTAGTTTTTTTTTGGGAATTTTTTAGTGATTATCCTATGTATGGATTTGTAACACGCCCATCGATTTTGCAGGGCCTGAGCTTGCTGGGCTCGGCCATCGAGGCGGGTCATAGAGAAGCCATGGTCTACCGCTTCAAGGCGGAGAAAGCGGAGCGGGATCTCGCTCGCGTGCAAGGCGAGATGCTGGAGCGAGAGGCACAGCTTACTCGTGATCATGCGCGGGCTGTTCGTAGAGCGGAGAGGAAAGGCAAAAGAGAAATCGTCGAGGTGATGAAGACTCGCGCATCTCAGTTCCAGGTTGAGTACGGGAACCTTAAGAATGCCTTTACCTCGGTGGGCGACTTTCGCGAGTGCCGTGGTTCGGTCGGAAGTCTTTGGAGGACGCAAGCCGACGACTATGTGTTTGAAGAGGAAATGAGCTTGATGAAGAGTGGGATGAGTGACCGTGCCCACGCTGAGGCGCTTATCCCTCCGATCGACGAGAGGATTCAAGGGTTCTGGGATTCCATCCCGGTTTCTCCTGATACCGAGGAGGTCCCGATCGATTTTCACGATGGTGGCGAGGAAGTGGATCGTCCTGCGGATGCGTTTGGTGCTTCGTTGTCCGGGGACTTTGACTTTGGATTATGAGGGATGGATCAGTTATCCTTGTTTTCGGCCGAATGTGGCCCTTTGAATTTGGATTTCGTTTAGGCCAAGATGGCCGTATTTGTATTTCCGGGACTGGCCGTTGGTGGCTTTGAATCCCTTGCCGCTTTACGCGGTTTATTTATATGATAAATGTTTTGTTTCGAGTTTTTCCTGAGTAGGGTTGAAGTAAATACGAGTTGTCGTCTCGTATGTAGTTCTAATTAGACGTTCAATCTGTTGGTTCGTTCGTGATTTTCGTAAAAATTTATCTGTCTTTACGATTTTCGAGAACATTGAGATACGAACGGAGAGGCATGGTTTATGATCTCGTATCTTTTAGATATCATGCCTTGAGATGTTTGAGACCAGAGCGTTGGGTTTAGGGCAAGACCTAGGTTTACTTTCGGTTAAGGTTTGTGCGGTGACTAGCCGGCTATCGTTTTTCCTGTTGCGATTTCTTCCTGACTCGCACCGGTTTAAAGTCCGCGATATGTTCTCGGCTTATATGACTTGTATGGTACGAATCGAGCATCTTCTCAGAATCAACTGGAAGTGCTAAACCAAAATTTCGGATTTTTGTTGTAGCGCGCTTTTGTCCTTGTGCTGGACGTTTTTAAAGATCAAAAGAGTGATCGGATTGCGTTTGTTTAAGACGGCTGGCGTGTTCGTCGGGGCCAATCGACGAACGGGGTGTAAAGTTTTTGGTGGTCGCGTTCGGACAATTTGTTTAGCATTGTCCTCGAATTTTAACTTTTTGCGACGTCTCGCAGTTATTTTCGAGGATTATGCGTGTATTTTTGCGTGTTTGAAAGGTGATAATCTTTACGATTTTTGGGCCGGATGAGGCCGCAGACGAGCGTAAACTGAAGCGTAAGCGTTTTCGATAAAAAGACAGTGTATATTGTAACCCCCCCCCCTTTTTAGAGAGGGGGATAGCTGAACTCGTCTTTTGACAAGCTGCCTACGTACCCCTTTCGAGGATCAAGCCATCTCGTAGTTCTGTTTCATGCCGCGAGTGTTCTTACTCGGCGGTTGGTGTCGCGATGTCCGCCTTGACCGTGTCGATCGTGGCTGGGTCGACGCTATTTTCCGGATGTTCCGGTTGAGTTGTCGCGTGGGCTTCGGATTTATGTCGAGCTTCGACGTCCGATGCGTTTGCGTTGACAGACGATTTTACTTCGTCCTTGTGCGGGGCGCTTTTGGCCGAAGATCGATCTATCTTCGCGCGTTTGCCGTTTGCAGAAGCCGTGATTTGCCTTAACTTATGCTCCGCGAGGAAGCATAGTCGCGACTGTTTTTGGCATCCCCAGATGGCCGCGACTCCGCTCGGCGTTGGGAACTTGAGACCCAGGTGGTAAGTTGACGGAACTGCCTGCATGGCGTTGAGCCATGGGGTTCCCATGATCACGTTGTAGATAGCGGGATGGTCGACTACCGCGAATTCGACGATTTTCGTGATCTCCTTGGCCATGACTGGCAATTGGATTGATCCGAGAGTCATCGACACTTCGCCTGAAAAACCCGTGAGTGGTTTTGGCGTCGGAATTACCTCTCCGAGTTCGATACTCATCCGCTTGAGAGTGTCGCGGAAGATTACGTTGACCGTGCTTCCCGTATCGACGAGTACCCTTCCGACTTCTAAATCTCGTATGACGAGATCTATGACGAGCGGGTCGCAGTGAGGTTGGTCGATACCGCCGGCTTCTTCCTCCGTGAAGGTGATCGAGCAACTTTGGCCGTCTCGAGGAGGAGACCATGTAGGCCAATTTGCGCTTGATTCTGCCTTCCGTTGGTAAGCCTTGATGGCTGACACGGTATCGCCGCAGTATTGAGATCCTCCGATGATCATATTGACTCTGCGACGATTGTTATCGTTCCCTTTGTCATCCGGCCTCCTACCGCGTTTATCCCCAGGTTGGTTTCGTTGAGGAGATTTTTCGGCGGGCGGATTTCTGTCCGTCTTTGGAGGCCGATCAGAATCGAGGATGAGATCCTTGACGCTAGTTACTTCCGAAAGCTCTCCAGCGAGCAGCTTCGCGGCCAGTCTTGCTCCTAAGACTTTGCAATTAGTCGTGGAGTGTCCTCGGGATTGGTGGAACTCGCAGAAGGTGTTCTCGTCATACCCTTGATTGCGAGTCCATGTGTTGCCCGTGGTCCGGCCTTGATCCGAATTGATCGCATAGTTATGCGCCCCTTGGAGATCTTCCCCCTCGTGATGGACGTACTTGTCGTTACGAGAGTTCTTCTTTTTCCCCTTCGGATCTGCGTCTTTCGAGGATGGTCTTGCCGGCTTATGTTTTTGCGATAAGACTTTAGTTTCTTCCTCCACTATGATATAGTCCGTTGCTTTGTGGAGGGCGTCCTGGATCGTTCGCGGTTTGTCGAGAGTTATCCATTTTCTGAATTTCGACTTGTACCAGAGCGTCTTTCTCAGCGCGTCGATGGCCACTTTGTCGCTTATCCCGCTGACCCTGGACATTATCAGTTTGAACCGACTGATAAACTCGCGGAGGGGTTCGTCTTCCCTCTGGGAGAGACTCCAGAGATCAACATCGGAGGTTTCCCTGTCTATGAATACAGAGTACTGTTTGAGGAATTCCGATGCGAGCTGTCGAAAACTCCCGATGGTGTTGCGACGAAGGCGTGCGAACCATTCGAGCGCTGCTCCTTCAAGATTTTCGACGAACAGGCGGCAATAGCCGGCATCCTTTTCGCCGTCCTTCAGTCTTGCTCTTCCCATCGCGATGTGGAAAGCCTGAAGGTGCGCTTTCGGATCGGCCGTACCATCGTACTTCGGTACTTTGATCTTTCCCGGATCGGACACCCTCATGTCCGAAATGCGACTGGTAAAGGGGGTCTTTCGAGCTCCTTCCAGCAGTCGATCGATCTCGGGGGCAGCACTAGTAGCATGATGGATTTGAGACTTTACGGCTCTCACTTCTGCCGCAGTCTTGGTGATGTAGTCGCGAAGATCGCGGATATCCGATGTCTCGTCAGTGGATTTCCGAGCCTGTCGGCGCTTACTGCGAGTGAGCTCGGTTTGCCTTTCGGCCAGCTCCTCTTGTTCGTTCCAATAGGCGACTTCTTCTTCTTCCGTCATTGGTTTTTCGAACGGGGAGCCTTCCCGAGCGGATCGGCTTCTGGTCCTTCTTGGATGTCTGTCGACATCCTCGTCGGTGTCGTTGGAGACATCGCTAGGATCCAGGTCAATGTGTTCGGCTTCGTTATCCTCCGAGTCCTTTGCAGGGAGCGGAAGACTTTCAGAGTTCCCCTTCTCGATGGGAGACTTCTCGCTGGGGTTTTGACCGGAAGGTCGTTCCCGCGCGACTCCTGCTCTATCGAGTGGGGTGGCGAAATCGAGCCTCTTCCCGCGGATTTTGGTGGTTCCGCGGGGACGGATAGCTTGGGTCCTTGCCGTTAAGGTTTCAACCTGTTTGGTCAAGGTATTCACGAGCTTATCCTGTTCTTCCGACCTTTTTTCATAGGTGGCGAACATCTTTTTAAACTCCTCGAGAGTCGCGGCGTTGGCTTGCGCGTTGGCCGCAGATACGTCCGCTACCGGAGTGTGGAGATCGGTGCCGCTGCCTCCGTTAAGGGGAGTTTGCACGTTATCCGCGTCGTTGGTTGACATGTCTGACTGTGTGTGGCTTTTGCGGGTTAGATTGATCCGTAAGGCCCCCTCCTTCTAGCGCCAAACTGTGGGAACCGAAATTCGCACTGTCGATTTCCGTTTAAATAAGGAAACTAAGAAAACCCTAGTTTCCCAGAGGACCCGGATATCTGTTAATTACCACACGTCAAGCAATCAGAACACGAGAATAACAACGATAAAAATAAGAAATCGAAAAGAGAGCAAAGTAGATCTTATTCCGAATCTGCGTATGAGCGTTACAACAAGGTATAAGCCTGGGCTCGAGAGCTGTCGGCGAGATTCCTAGTTCTAGCAACCCTAAGACGGCTAAACCTAATTGAGTCGCAGCTCGAAATAACAAAAACGGAAAGTTGCCTAAATCGCTCTAAGTGCTAAGTTTGCTCTGAAAAAGTTCTCCCCTCTGCTCCTCGCCTAGGACTCCTTATATACTAGCTCCAAGGTCGGTTTACGCTTTTACTCTTCTGCCCTTAAGCCGTCATAGCATAAAAATGGAGATATTCCATTTTTCCCGATCTTCACAATTATCTTCAAAACTTCCGTATTTATCCGCGGAAACTTGACATTTATCCTTCCTCGTGGGCCAAGCGTGAACCATGCTGTGGTTCACGGGCTTTTGGTTAGGAAAAATCGTAGGATGGGCCTCGAGTCGTGTTTTAGGTCCCTTTGGGCCGTCTTCCGACTCGACACGTTTACTACGAGTTTTCCGCGGTTTCTAATCCGCGAAGTTTGATCGATGAATTAGAATAGCGGGAAACATGGACTGAGCTTGCTACGGTCTTCGGGAGATAGCATTCGAAGGTTTGACGAGAATGCAAGGACTGGTGTCGTATCGATGTTCGGAAAGGTTCAATCGCTACACAGCGACCGAACTTTGGCTCGAGCCCGGTCGCTATGTAGCGACCGAGCGAAACGAGTGCTCGGTCGCTACGTAGCGACCGAGCTTCGGCTTGAGCTCGGTCGCTACGTAGCGACCGAGCGGGACGATCGCTCGGTCGCTACGTAGCGACCGAGCTTGGCTGAGCTCGGTCGCTACGTAGCGACCGAGCGGGACGATCGCTCGGTCGCTACGTAGCGACCGAGCTTTGGCTCGAGCTCGGTCGCTACGTAGCGACCGAGCGGGACGATCGCTCGGTCGCTACGTAGCGACCGAGCTTGGCTGAGCTCGGTCGCTACGTAGCGACCGAGCTTTGGCCCGAGCTCGGTCGCTACGTAGCGACCGAGCGGGACGATCGTTCGGTTTGAATCCCAAAGAATACTTCTTCGTAAAAATAACCTCGTATAGGTCATTTTTACGAAAATTACATCCCTTCTTTTACTAACTCTTTCGGAAATACGATCTCTGAGGATTTTCGGGTGGTAATTCCGTCGTAAACGTTTTTGACCCCAACAATAGATAACGTTAGAAGTTTACATTACATTGGCAAAGTAAACATATAGTAAACGGTAAGTGAAGACCTTCTCAGAAGCAACCCGGCTGGAGTCAAAAAGAGGCATTAGGGTGTGAACTTGGAAAGCAGAATCTTTGGCAGCTGATTGTGTCCTGAACATTGAGAGACAAACACCACAGTAAACTTAAAGATTTGAAGCAAGGTAGTTTGGTTGTAAAAAAGCAAAGTAAAATATGAGAGAGGGACTATGCACAACTTACTTGGCATCCTTCATAGCCTCGAGGAATGTAGCTCGCTTAACAGGATTAGGTGGGAGGAATGGTGTAAAACCCCCGATGAGAGAAGTTGTTTCCTTAATTGGAATACTTGGCTCAGCAATGGATGCAACCACATTCTCCTTCTCCTTTTCACCACGACGAGCACGTTTGCCAGGTTCTTGCTTTTCGGGTCCTTCAGACGGCGTGTATCTGTCTGGATTGCGACGCTCCCGTTTGCTATACCGTGTGCAGGCCTGAGATGGTACAACGGTTGTGAGCTTCACCGCACGACCAGCCTAGTAAAGTATTAGGTATGTTAGCCACTATATACGTACTTGGAATAAATTATAGAATAAGGATTTGGAATAAAATATAGAATAAGGATAGGTAGACCTTTCTTTGCTTTGACGGTGTCTTTTTAGTGAGGATTTCATCCTCTTCGGTCGCTACCGACCCTCCGACATCATCCTACAGTGTAAATACCTTAGAACTAGAAGGTGGGAAGTAGAATGTAATATTTCAGTTTTACTTCTACATCATGGAGCATGGGTTCAATAGTAAACGATTGAGTAGGTACTGTTTCGACAATGGAAGCAGCAGATGGTCCCCTAACTGTGTCTGATACATCCGTCCGAACCTGTGGGAGTGACCAAATGAGACAAGTTATAGCACATAGTTAATTTGAATGGAATAGTTAAATGCCATCACCTCATGAATGCTGGATGGTGAGACAGGCAATTCGGTAGGGATGGCGTCGACAGTGGAACCGGGAGCTGCTTCTGTGTTTGTGTGTGATACATCTGATGGAACCTGGGGCAGTGAGTAGATGAGAGCAAGTGAGAGAAGCAGTTAGTTGCAGTACAAAGGTAAATACTAGTGCACATGAAATGGAATGAAGAGACTGTGAACGGAATGGAAAGTAAGATAAATGGAACATCAACTAGACGCCATGGAATAGTAATTAACATAAATGGAATATACATTCTAGAAATAAATAACTATGTGAATGGAAAGAGTCTGAAATGGGGAAGTAAAAATTAAATGTATTTACAATGGTATACTATTACCTCAACAACAGCTGATGATGCAGGGGGTGGTGTGTCAGACAGAGGTGCCGAGAACGGTGATGACAGAAGAGTAGACGGTGCCTGAGGGTTTTCGGTCTGGTGAAAGTATGTTCCAACAAATATGAGTCTAAAATTAGTGGAATAAACAATGGCTGAACTAGGAAAACCCGAATTGGTAAAGCTAACCTCCGAAGTAACCAAAGAAGAAACAGCCGGTTGGAGAAAGGTCGTTCCGGCTTCGGCTGATGCACTAACCACCGCATTGCCTCCATCACTCGCTGGAATGGACGAAGATGGTTGTACAGTCAAGAAAATACATTCCTTAAAAGGGAAATACAAATATAAAATGGAACTGCATTAACATAAGAGTAGATAAATATTTAAAAGTTCATCTGGTTGTAGACGTACCTCACTAACATCGACGAAGACATCCACTCCGGAGGATGATGTGGGCGTAGCACCAGTAACAGTCTCCTACATTAGACAGCAAGAGAAAGAAGCTAAGCGACATTATACAAGCCAAGTACTTTAGCAAATCAGAGTAAGTCATAAATTATGGAGATGCAAATTTTGTTACTTTAACATTACCTCAATCAATGACTCAAGACGGTCACTTTTAGGATCACCAGGTGCCGTCTCAGATAGGCATGACTTCTGCAGCCAGGATAACGCCATGTGGTAACCAAGTAAGTTGTGTGTGGAATAATTGCGGCATGACATAGTAATAAGGTGTAAGTAATATAGTATAGTAAATTGTTACAAGTATGGTCATAAATTACCTTCCCAATAGCTGCATTCCCATCAAGTTCATCAATTTGTGGCGAATCTTCTACATCAACTCTGGTCTCAGCAGTACCCTTATTTCTCTGGCGGGAGGGAGAAGAAGGTCCATGGGAGGGTGACCGCATCGCAGGGCTGTACCCACTAAACAGGTCTCCACTATACATGTCAACTCCGGCGGTTCCATTGCGCAGAGTGGCCAACTCAGTCTTAACAAAAGTTTCCACCGCGGCAATAGAAGAATTGGCGGAAGCTACTTCGGTCATCAGCTTGCTGAGTTCTTTAGAAATGTGATCTTTCATACTGACCATGTAGCCCTCAAACATAGGTAACAGTTGTGCTTCAAACGCCTCAGCCGCTTGTCTAACCAAATCTCCAACACCAGCGGAAGTAGGCCGACCACCAATAGGCGCCTCACCCTGCCTCATACTTGGTTGGCCTCTTCCTTCTCCAGAGTGGACGACATCGTCACCACCTCCTTGCTGCCAATATTTCCTATCCGTTTCTTCAATTTCCTGCTCGTCACTCGACTCACTTGGGAGAGATGGCCCTTCTTCGCCTTCACATCATCTGCTTTCACACCACCTGCCCATGTGTTGTGTTCAAATGGGTAGTCATCACGAGCTAATGCAACCAGGTGATCAACAGCTTCGTCTTTGTTGTCTCCCAATCCACGATACAACTCCTCACCAGCTTCGTCTGATCCAATAAGAGATCGCACAAAAGCCTGAAAAAATTCAAAAACTTGTCACTGAAACCGAAGTTCAAGCATAACAATGAATAACAAGATCAGATGGCATCACAGCGGACCAAAAATTACATCAAATCAACACATAATAGTAGTTGCTACTGTCATACATGGGTAAGTGAATGGAATACTATATGCATACTATGCCGTTCGGAGTGGAAACCAATTTTGGAAATCATACTATGTCATAAAGAGAGCGCAAATACGCAATGATATTCCATAAATCTTCTGCAAAATTACTACACTAAATGTTCCACAATATAGAACAACAAATCCCTTGAAAAAAACAAATGAATCGTTAACAATATCTTCCTAGAAAATGTCGAGATCACTTAGAAAATGATACCTGGCCCTTTTGGTCGACAGCTTTGGCTGAGACGACGTTCACGCTGAACTTCCTATCAAGCAACTCGTTAACAATATCTTCACTGCTTTTAGACTCATCATCCAGGGGGGTAACTGCTCCGGGCTTAAGTAGTATCGAGGGACAAGCAGCAACTGTAACAAGAACCATGACATGCGAGAATCCTTCGATGGCCATTGTGTCCTGTAACACATAATGACTGGGACGACGAGATTTTGTACTGCGCACAGTCAAGAGAAATGACTCACGCCCCCATGGATAGTTTAGGAACTCATCCAGATTATCCAGCATCCGCACAACCTCAGGTCTGATGTTCGTTGTGCCACATGTGGGGCACAAAATACCTTCGACCAGCACCAACAAGGCCAAGCGGAGACGAATTAACGGATCCTTGTATTTCTTTCCCTTCACAAGGCGGTCAATTATCCAGCTGGTGGTGGGCTTATCCTCCCTTCCAAACAGAACATCCCATGTTGTTTGAGAAGCACTCGATAATGTGGATTTTCCGGTTCCCTTACCACGCGCACCTTTACCCTTCGCCTGATGGTGAGCGTCCACTATTTGGGCACAATTGAGCCCAGTTACGAGTGCAAAGTCTTGAATAGCATAACGAATTGGTTTCCCCACGAAAAGCCACCACAGTTTGAAGTCCTTCTCAGTGATCAACTGTCGTGAAAGAAGGTAGTGAAGAAACATAACCGATAAGGTATGGGACCCCATCTTCAGTACCTGGCCAAACTGTGACGCATTCAACATCGTGAGATCCTCATCCTCTAATGCACTCTTTATTACTTCAATCCAACGGAGATTGAAGTAGTTGTTAACCCTTTTCTTGCTGGTGGGTTCATACCCTGTCTCGAACAATCTACTTGGATGCTCTAACTCGTCCATACCAAACCTGAAGAATGAAAATCAAGAGAGTCAAAGAGTGAAAATGGTTCACAGTGGCATGTGCAATATAGAAATGACTAATGACTTAAACAGAATAAGATACGACAACCGAATGGAAAAGCATGTCATGTGAAAGTACTTTTCCATATGAAATGGAATATTATGAACCATATACAATGCTACTCACTATGACACATCCCAATGAAATAAATAGATGATGTAACATATATATGTGTTCACAGGGTCATATGCAATATAGAAATGTCTAATGAGTTATACAGAAGAAGAACAGGCAACGGAATGGAAAAGCATAGCATGTGAAAGTAATTTTCAATATGAAATGGAATAGTATGAACCGTTAACTATTTCACTCACGAAAGCACTTACCAATGAAATATACAGATAACATAACATATATATGTGTTGCATACTCAAGTCCACAAAATAATCCATATTCCTAGACCATGCACTATGGACCACAGAGATATAAACCCAAATCAAGCATAACATAATTTAACAACGCCACACTGAACCACACCCAAACACGAAGTGAAACAAAGCAAACATGAACGGAAAATGATACTATCATGCATGAAATGGTTGAATGGTATAGGAATACTATTTCATTCTAGATAGAATCCAAACCTGAAATTTCATACTATGTGTAATTGTAGGCCAACTCTTAGCAATAATATTCTACACATCTTGGAATAAATTACTACTCCACATAGTTCGCCTAATATGTGAAACAATTCAAATTTGAGAAACCCTCACACAACCCGGGAAAACTCGAACCCTAAATCAATTTGACAAAGTCCGATCTGTGAAGACGGAATTTCGTTACCGGAACAATGGGTTTCAACAGGAACGATGATAGAGACTTAACAATTAAAAACCCTAATTTTGCGATGATCGAAAATAAAATATGAGAAACATACAGGAAGCAGAGAGGGAAATAACTTACTGTGTTGTCACAGATTCGAAGAAACCGCTGCTCTGTGAAGTTGGAGATGTCCGCTGTGGTACTCCCCTCCGCCGAAAACGCGCAGAAAACAGAACCACCGATGCCGTTAAAGCCGAAGCCGAGTAGAAAGGAAGACGACGGGACTAAAAACTGATTGCAATCAGAGGTAGATGCGATACTTAGGAGCAGATAAGCGGCCGGGACTTTCCGATTTCCAGAAACAACCGTCGACAAAAGAGAGAAGGAGAAGTTGTGTGGAAGAAGGAGAGACACAATTTACTTTGGAAGAGTAAAAGTAATATTTTTTTATTTTTTTTTGCAGCAGGTTAACCGGTTAAAGGAGAAGGATAGTATAGTATTATTATGTATTATTAACTGCGTGTATACATCTGTTAGGTAAAAGCGCCACAGTGTAAATTACCTTTTTTCATGTCCATAACCCCTAATTCTCCTTTTATTTTTGTACTCATGTTTTAATAGATTAGATTTGTTGTTCTAGTTTTTTCACACAAGGTAGAATAAACAATTAAATTTTATGTTTTATTTCTAATTAATAAATTGTTTTATTTGGTTATGTTAATTAATGAGCTAAAATAAAGATAAAATTGGAATTACTAGTAAATAAATGCATCGAAAAAATAGGTTGAATGAAAATGTTTAGGATATTATCTATCTATAATAATAAAGTAGACTATGCTCTCTCCTTAGAGTGCCACATCATCAAGAACGAGAGGGCAAACAAGGACACGTGTCCATCATAATTCATGTACGTTAGTTTATTTGACTTTGATTTGGGCTGTTTATGTTTCTGTTGAGGTAAGTTGGCCCAATCTCTTATTTGAACCAAAAATGAAGCCTAACTAAGATGTTTCTTTCCATTAATATCTCATGAACTCTGGGCCGTCTCGATTACGTTCCCGATGCGAGCAAACTGAGAAATGGCAATCGTTACAGCATTGAAACCTCAATCAATGCCCACTACTTTCACTTCAATGCTTCTACTTTTTCTTCAAGCTCACGCATGGCGTCTATCCATTTGGTCTGCCTTTACTCGCAAAACTCTAAATCTCTGTCACAAAATCCTGTAACGGCTAAGCAACAACTCCATTTCTTTGAGCTCAGGGCAGGCCCCTTCGGTTCTGGCCTTTCTGGGAAGCTCGCAATGTCAAGAAAGGTGGAGATTTGATTCGTATGGATCTGGTCCTGCTTGATGGAAAGTAACTGAGACATTCTTTTTTCTTAATTCTTGATTCCTATATTTTTTGATGTTGTATTTTGTGATCGAAACTCTGTTTTGTGCTGTTTGGTTCAAATGATCTGTTGCCCATTATCTATTGCCTCTGTCTATGATGTTACCATGCTACTTCTCTCTCATTTTTTATATTATTGATTTTGCTAGAGATTTCGATGTTCCAGGCTGTTGTGGTTTCTCAGCGAAACTGAAAGTTTTCCCGAGTTTTTCTTTCTTTTTTATTCTCTAGGAGTTTCTGCTGGTTGCTATTTTTGATGTACCTATGAAACTTTATCTTTTGATTCTGTATACTTCTGAAAATGTACCACATATTACTCTTTTGTTCATAGTAAACTCTGATTCATCGAGCAGGTAAAACTTCGCATATATAGTTGGTGAAAATATGGGTTTAAAGACGACACACAATGAAGAAACGCAAAAAAAAAAAAAAACGTCTCATGAATCATGGCAACCATACACATTTACAGGTCATACCATTTTATTTCCATTTCTTTTTTCAAACTTTCTACAATAAGGGGTTGTATAGTTTTTTTTTTAATCAGTTCGTTTCTAAATCCTTGACAATGCATGACCACTAACATATGTGTGAGTGTTTTTGACGGGATAGATTTACAACTTCATGTAAGTTGTTTGCGGCTGCTGTGGCCAGCCACTGATTGTTGTAGCGACTAATTTTAATCCTAAACTGGTTGGAGGTATAGATACGTCTGCTTGGTCTTTATATTATTCAAGAATTATATAAAGTTCGTGACACAAACTCTAAATTACACCTTTATGTTGCACAGGCCGCTGACAGGAAGACCTACAGAACATGGCGCTTCCACAATGCCTTGCTGATATTGTGGGGAGGACCTTCACATTCCAGCTCAATCTTACAAATTTTAATTTCTTAGCAAAGATCAGTCTTTCAAGATCTCACACATATTTGATAGCAACCAGCCCCTACCTCTTCCTAATTTTGAGAACCAGGTTTGTACAACAATCTCACTTTATAGGTTGGGTCTGCCATACACGGATAAGTTATCTAACTGTTGTGCTCTTTACAGGAAGGATACAACAACCCAGGCGATGATGTGCGAGGAGCTGGTCCGGTTTCACAGATTTCTCCAGCTGGTGTTCACATAGTTCTTCCTGACACTAGCACGGTGTTGACAATGTTGTTCCTGCTAACAGCAGAGGCATCACCGAACTATCTTCAAATGATGCCTCAGTTAAGGAAGGTGGCTCCTCTACAAAGAAGTAACGTCGTGGCTAAATCTGCAATATTGTACTCCATCCAGATAGAAAGTGGTCCTACAACTACTCTATTGTCTCTTCTTTTAAAATTTTCTTGAAATAATAAAAGTATATTCATGCAGCAATCTGCTTCCCACTACAAGAAAACGTAATTTTAACGAGGAAGATTAACGAGGAAAAATAATCCTCGTAAAGAAACGTTGATTTTGCGAGGAAAGTACGTTGAAAAAGAAAAGCATCGTTATTTCGTCGTAAGCTAACGACAAAAAATATTCGTCGTAAAGACGATGTAAATTAACGTGGCTTTTACGAGGAAATAGTTTTTCCTCGTAAAAGCCACGTAAATTTCGCGAGTGCTTTACGACGAAATATTTTACGTGTACTTAACGAGGAAATTTTGAATCCACCAACTTGGTAGGTGGCTCACGTTTTTTTTTGGCCATACAATTAATTTTCGTCGTAATTTCATAGTAAAATTACAACTACCAGATTCGAAATTTTCTATAAATATGGATGTTGGAACATCATTTTAAACACACCAACAACAAAAAACGTGAAAGAAAAAAAAATGGCTGGCTCTGGGACTATTTACGAGTTGCGGAATTGGATGTATATGCATAGAGATGCTAACGGGAGAGTGACGAAAGAATACCTTGCGGGGCTGGAGACATTTATGCACCAAGCAGATTCAACACCGCTCGCCCAAGAAAGTGGTAAGATGTTCTGTCCTTGTCGGAAATGCAACAATTCGAAATTGGCAAACCGTGAAAATGTTTGGAAGCATTTAATAAATAGAGGTTTCACGCCAAATTACTATATCTGGTTTCAACATGGGAAAGGTTATAATTATGATCAGAATGAAGCTAGTAGTAGTAATAGCAATTTTCAGGAAGAACCGGTTAATCATCATTTGCATAATGAACATAGTTACCATCAGGAGGAGATGGTAGATTATGATAGGGTTCATGATATGGTAGCTGATGCATTCGTAGCTCATGATGAAGATGAAGAACCTAATATAGATGCAAAAAAGTTTTACGGAATGTTAAACGCGGCGAATCAACCACTTTACAGTGGTTGTAGAGAAGGTCTCTCTAAATTGTCGTTGGCTGCTAGAATGATGAATATTAAAACTGATCACAATCTACCTGAAAGTTGCATGAACGAATGGGCGGACTTGTTTAAAGAGTATTTGCCGGAAGACAATGTGTCTGCTGATTCTTATTATGAGATTCAGAAATTAGTTTATAGTCTTGGGTTGCCTTCGGAGATGATAGATGTCTGCATCGACAACTGCATGATCTATTGGGGAGATGATGAGAAGCTAGAAGTATGTCGATTCTGCAAGAAGCCACGATTCAAGCCGCAAGGACGGGGACGTAATAGGGTACCGTACCAAAGGATGTGGTACCTACCAATTACAGACAGATTGAAAAGATTGTATCAATCAGAGCAGACTGCTGCAAAGATGAGATGGCATGCCGAGCATACTCAGACGGATGGTGAGATGACTCATCCATCAGATGCAAGAGCCTGGAAACATTTCAACAAAGTACATCCGGATTTTGCTAGCAATAGCCGGAATGTGTATCTCGGATTATGCACAGATGGATTTAGTCCGTTCGGAATGTCAGGGAGACAATATTCATTGTGGCCAGTCTTTCTTACGCCATACAACCTGCCACCGGAGATGTGCATGCAACGGGAGTTGCTATTCTTGACGATATTGATACCTGGTCCGAACCATCCAAAAAGGTCCCTGGATGTTTTCCTACAACCACTGATAAAAGAGTTGAAGGATTTGTGGTCAACAGGGGTGAGGACGTATGACTGTTCAACGAAGACGAATTTTACGATGCGAGCTATGCTTTTGTGGACCATAAGTGACTTTCCTGCATATGGGATGTTGTCTGGATGGACTACACATGGGAGATTAGCTTGTCCATATTGTAATGGAACGACAGATGCGTTTCAACTGAAGAATGGTAGGAAGACAAGTTGGTTTGATTGTCATCGTCGATTTCTTCCCATTGGCCATCCTTACCGAAGAAACAAGAATTTGTTTAGGCACAAAAGGGTTGTGAGAGACACTTCTCCACCATATCTAACTGGAGAACAAATTGAAGCACAAATCGACTACTACGGAGCTAACGAAACAGTTCGTTGGGGTGGTAATTGGCATGTCCCTCGTAATATGCCTGATTCTTACGGTGTTCATCACAACTGGCACAAGAAGAGTATATTTTGGGAGTTGCCATATTGGAAGGATCTTCTTCTGCGCCACAACCTCGATGTGATGCATATAGAGAAGAATTTCTTTGAGAACATCATGAATACAATATTGAATGTCCCAGGGAAGACAAAAGACAACATAAAATCGAGGTTGGACTTGCCGGATATTTGCTCAAGAAGCGAGTTACATATTAAAAGCAATGGACAAGTTCCCGTTCCGATATTCAGACTGTCTTCAGAAAAAAAGTCGGTGTTGTTCAACTGGGTGGCATCAGAAGTGAAGTTCCCCGATGGGTATGTTTCAAATCTCTCTAGATGTGTTGAAAAGGGTCAAAAGTTCTCTGGGATGAAGAGTCATGATTGTCATGTCTTTATGCAACGACTACTGCCCTTTGCATTTGCGGAGCTACTTCCAACAAACGTACATGAAGCACTTGCAGGTTTGTAGTGTTTTATATCACAATAATTTTATAACGGTCTAGTTTGCAAAATAATATACGACTAACAATGTGTTTAATTGTTTTTGGAATATAAAAGGCATTGGAGCATTTTTCAGGGATCTGAGCACACGCACTCTTAAAGAAGAAGTTGTAGAACAGCTTCAGGAGAACATTCCCATCTTATTGTGCAACTTGGAGAAGATATTTCCTCCTGGATTTTTTGACGTCATGGAGCATCTAGCTGTCCACCTCCCATATGAAGCATTGCTTCGTGGACCTGTACATTACGGATGGATGTATCAGTATGAGCGAGCCATGAAATATTTGAAGGGAAAAGCAAAGAACCTCGCCAAAGTTGAAGGTTCTATAATTGCTGGAAGTTTGACGGAAGAAGTTTCTCACTTCACATCGTACTACTTTGCGTCAAAAGTACGTACCCGTAGAAGAGCTCCAAGAAGATATGATGATGGTGGAGTTGCGCCAACATATGCAGTTGCTGGTGTTCCAGACATCTTTAGCCAGATTGGACGACTCGGTGGGAAGTCTAAAGAGGTTTGGTGGTCGAGTGAACAAGACGCTCATAGTGCACACACCTATATTCTACTCAATTGCGAGGATCCATTGATGCGTTATTTTGAAAGGTAACATATATGGACACTTCAAAACACATATAATTAATTATATAATTGCAAGAGATTCATTCCTATGAAATGTGATTAATTTTACAGCCTATTTGTTTCTCAAGTCGAAGAAACATTTCCTGGTATATCCACAAGTGACGTAGACAAAAGGAAAGATCAGCACTTCATTAAGTGGTTGCGGAATCAGGTATTATGGGGTTTTGGGGTTTGGGGTTTGTGGGAATTGTGGTTTGGAATGAAAATAAAGATGGGGTTTGGAATATATGAAGTAGAAGATAAGGAATATGGGGTTTTGGGGTTTGGGGTTTCGGATTTTAGGGATTTAAACGTAATACTCGTTAATTCCTCGTAAGTTGACGTCGAATGTACGACGTAATCCTCGTTTATTCCACGTAGGACAGAATCGTCGTAAAGAACTCGTTAGCTTACGTGGAAATAACGACGAAACTAAAAAAAATAAAGAAAGCGAAACCCGTTAATTCCACGTAGGACGGAATCGTCGTAAAGACCTCGTAAGGTAAATAGACGTAAATACCACGTAAAGTAAATGACGAAGGAGGCACTCTTTAATTCCACGTAGGATGATTTCGTCGTAAACACCTCGTAACAAAAATCGTCGTAAAAACCTCGTAGACTAAAAACTAGAAAAAAAAGGAAAAGAAGAGAGACACCAGATTTACATGTAGCAAGACTTCCAGCAATTATAATACTTAAGTCTCGCCCACATAAATTCTAATATCTTCTTCTCTTTCTTTTTTTCCAAATATTTCTAATTTGGTGAAAAGCGGGACTAGCTACTTCCTCATAGTATAAAAACTAGTAAAAAAAAAAAAGAAAGATACTGGAATTATATGTGGCGAGACTTAAGTCTCACCCACATAAATTCTAATATCTTCTTTTCTTCTTTTTTTTTCAAATATTTCTAATTTGAAAAGTATTTTGGTGAGGAGTGTGATTTGAGATAGGGTGTGTTTTGTGAGTTTGTGTGTGGTTTGAGAAGGAAAGTTGTGGGTATTTATAGAAAATATAGGCTCGCTAATTCCTCGTAACTGGTTAACTCGTTAATTCCACGTAACCTAACTCGTCGTAAAAACGTCGTTAACGAAAACGCGGGCCTTTGTATTTCGTCGCTATTTCGTCGTAACTGAAAACGCGGGCCTCTGTAATTCCTCGTAAGTTTACGAGGAAATTACGAGGACAAGTAATCTTATATATATCCCGAGCGAGCTCGCTCCGTCTTTCCTCTCCACTTCCTCTCCACTTCCTCCCTAATTCGTAGCAATGGTAAGTCTCTCTAATTCCTCTCTAGTTTGATTAGTTTAGGATAGATTAGGTGGTTAGTATAGGGAATTTAGATAGGTTTACGGATCTTATTTAGTGTTGATTAGGTGGATAATGTTGGGAAGTATATGTTTACGAAAATTTAAAAAATTAAATTTTTTTCTCAGGTTCGAAAAGGTAGACTTACTGCCCATTACAGAGAGATGTTCGGAGAGCCGGGTAGTCGTTTAGACCCGTCGTCTTCTTCAGCTCCCGGTTCTTCGGGTCAGGAGACTGTCCCCGAGACTCAGTACACTCAGAGAGTCATTGGATCTCCTTCTTCTAGTGCACCATCGGTTCTTCACGTGCCTCCCCAGATGCCTCCTCCTCCTGTGCCTCCTACGATGCCGGCACCTCCGATGCCCGCGGCCGAGATTCATCCCGATTTGATGGTGCCTCCGAGTGCTCCTTACTCGCAGTACACCGTAGAGGACATTCTCCGTCTGCCAGGCAGAGAAGGTTTACCAGTCATCGACCCCGACCGACCGGACGGAACTTTATGGTATGTTTCATTATTTTTTTATTCTTTTTAAATTATTTTATAACTTTAAAAAATAATTTATATTTTAAATTTGTATTTTTCAGGTGGGGGATTGACGGATGTCTTGCATCGGACGTAACCGACACGATAAAAGGTTACTTCTCCATGGCACATCCGAACTGGAAAATGACGCCCCACTACGTCAGAAAGACGTGGTTCAAAATTTACGCTGTAAGTTCTATTAATTAAATATATATCTTTAAATTTTTTAATTATTTATATATATATTTTTTTTCTGAAAAACTAATTATAAATTATTTTTTCCAACAGCAAAAATATAATTGGGCCTTCGGGATCACTGAGAGGGTGAGGAAGAAGTTTGAAGCGAAGGCGAAAGTTCGCTTGTTGGACACGGTCTCCAACTGGAAGGGTGACTGGATCGTGAAGGGGTATGAGCGTGGCAAACCCGCTGAGCTCACCACGGATGTCTGGGATGGCCTCATCCGATATTGGCGTCTTCCTGATTCCATTAGAATCGCCCAGTCTTGCTCTAACTCCCGTAACACAGTCGATGAGCACGGGAACGGGCCGATGCTTCACACTACGGGCCAAAAACCCCACGCTGGTGTCCGTTTGGAAATGGTAATTAAAAATTTAATTATATTAAATTTTTAGTATATTTTTATATATATTCTAATTAACAACTTTCTTAAATGTTTTTTAGGCCAAAGAGACGGGAGAATTCCCGTCTCTTATGCAACTTTACGAGAGGACCCACAAGAACAAGGCGGGCCGATTTATAGATGGCAAGTCCGAGCAAATCTACAACGATTTGGCTGCTCGGGTTGAAGAACGCCAGACCCAGCTGACCCAACAGTCCACCGATGGATTACCCGTCACCTTATCCACACCTGAAGTGGATAAGCTTTACGAGGAGGTAAATTTTCTAAAATTTTAATTTTTTTAAATATTCATTTAATTTAACTTTAAATTTTTACTAACAAAATTTATTTTTTGTTTTTAAGGTTGTCCCTAAAAAAAAGGGACGGACGTTGGGGATTGGTTCCGTCAACGATGTTCCGAGAGCGACATCGTCTTATGTTCAGCGACGGGATGATGAAGTCTCTCAGCTGCGTAGGGAGTCCGAAGAGCTGCGTAGAGAGTCTACTCAGCTGCGTAGAGAGTCTACTCAGCTGCGATCTCGTATGGGTGGACTCGAGGGCTTCTTGGACGTTGTAGCGGCCACAAATCCGGAATGGGCGACTTTGTTGAGGACCATGCGACAACAAAATCCTATCCCAGGCCAGTCACCGACCGACGACTCACATGCCGAGGCGGATGTTCAGGCGAGGAGTGATGAATTCTACGAGGCGATTAATTAACGACCACCCAAGTTCTTTTTAATTTCGGTTCTTGTATTATGAATTCAAAACTTATTTATATATAAAATATTTTGGTTTTGATTTTTTTAGAATTTTAATTTCATTAATAATTTAAATAATTTAAATTATATTTATAATTATAATTTTTTATATTTCTATAAAATAATGAAACGAAGTAAATTCGTAGCTAATTTTGCGGCTTCTTTACGTGGAAGCTTAACGTGGTTTTTACGAGGAAACGTTTGGAAATCTATCAAGGTTTTTACGTTTTCTTTACGTGGAAAGCTTTCAAGGTATTTACGTTAATTTTACGAGTATTTATTTACGTGGGTTTTACGAGGAAAGGTTTTCGTGGTAATTACGAGGAATGTTAGCGACGTCCTTACGAGGAATCTTTACGTGGTCTTTACGAGGAAAATTAGCGACGTCCTTACGAGGAATCTTTACGTGGTCTTTACGACGAAATATCCTCCTTCGCTTTTACGACGAAATTATTTCCTCGCTAACTTACGACGAATTAGCGAGGATATATGCGTTACGACAAACGTATAACGACGAAACGGGTTTCCTCGCTAATTCGTCGTAATACTGCTTTTACGACGAATTAGCGAGGAAAACTGCCCTCGTAAAACTTGTGTTTTCTTGTAGTGTCCGTATTTTTGAGTGTTTGGTTTTAAACAGTATTATGTTCTCTGGAAGGAAACTCTTTTTTTTATCATTTATGAATTATATTAGATAAGAAACCAACGTTTTCCACCACTTTATTAAGATTCCAACAACGAGGTTCAAGTTAGTGCCCCTTCAATACTACAGACTATATATGAAAGGAAACTCTTTTCCCAAAAATATTACAACCTAAGCTCCGGCCACCTAAAAACAAGTACCAACGCAAACTCTATTTCACTTCTACAAATTAACGAAATATAGTGAAAAGTAATTTTGATATGTACAAGACATGAGCACTACACCAGAAGACCTAGGGGCGGACTTCCTCAGAAAACCAAAGAGTCACAAGATTGTGTTTTCTGATTTGGAGTTTGGTTCTAGAGTGTCTAGGAATGATTATGTGTCTTCTTGCGGGAGCGATTATATTTGGGTTCAGAGCATCAGAACGCCATTGGAGCTAAGTTAATGGACTGAAGAAAGTTATGGGTGGAAGCTTGCGCACATGCTGTTCAAAACGAGAAGTTACCAATGCAAGTGGTGGATAAGTTGTCTGCTCTGAACATGTAAGAGCTTACAACTATGGTTCATCATCAAGAGGGGAAATATATGTCAGAGATCGCCCCAACTTCAAGATCAAGAAACACCAAAAACGACATAGGTGTTGTGACACAGATGATATGTTAGGAGTGAACCTAATCACCCCTTTGATATCTAAGAACCCAAGTTGCTTTGATGCCAATTAAGGCCCCTCTTCAAAGCTAAGAGAGTTTGTGAAAACAAACTAATAAAACAAAACAAGGGTTACTATAATTTTCTCTTCTTCTTTCATTCTCTTCCCAACTGATACTTAAATACAAAACTAAAGAAATAAACTAACTACGTGAAACATGAAACGTGGGTAAGAAGCAACACATCCTCAACTTAAGGAACCATGATCCCACTACATAAAAAGTAATATGGAAACTAATGGCCACGTTCACTTCTTTCTCAAATAGTATCTCATGACGATATAAGAGCACTGAGAGGCAAATTAGAGAATCGATGACTCACAAAGAATCAACCACAAAAGAAAAATAAAGGGAAACTGATGTAAGGATGATGCTAGGTGTTTCCAGAGTGTTCTTGAAGATTTAGTCTGGTAAAGAGAGAAGTGGAGGAGACGATAAGTAACTCAGGGACTTTGAACCATGGTTCTGTTAATGATGAATCTAAGTCTCCATCCACACAAAAAAAAGGAGCGTTAGAGAAGGCAGCAACAAGAAGAAAAAAAAAGTTTCATCTTTACTTATACTATTATCATTTTTTGCGTTAACATAATTACATCTTTCCACGATTTTAAAGCATCTGAAATAGTAATGTTTCATCTTCACCTTAAGTCTTTAATATTTTTTTTATGTAACTTTGTACTTAATGTACTAGATCAATCCTCAGTGTCGAATATATAGCAGGCAACAATCATTTTCGTGATAATTTTGTTTAATTTTAAACATCACATTACATTAATATAGTAGTAACCCTGCACCAAGTCTGATTCTCCATCCGATTGGGTATTTGAATCTTACGGCTTTGTTTTATATATGGTCTCGAGCACAATATCATGTTTCTTGCAGAGGCGTGCCTACAGTGTATTAAAAAAGGCATTCGCCTCAGGCCCCCGATTAACATGACTGTTTTTAGGGCCCCAAATTTTAAGATAATTTCTAGTATAGTAGTTTAGACTTATTTAAAAAAAACATTTCTACGAAAATTAATTAACTCACTTTTTGAATTCATGTATTTTTTTCTATATGACATAATATAATATATTTACGTTATAAACTTATTCTTTTACAGTATTAGACTTGTGTATTTGGTGAAAATAATATATCATATTAGAAAATTGTTTTCATTACGATTGTAAATAAATTTATTTTTAAAACTTGCCTTATGCCCCTAAAACTCTTCGCACGGCACTGGTTTCTTGTGCGTGCATGGGTCCATGAATGGCCTGCGTGAGTCTCATGGTCCCATCTGTATATACCTTATGTTCACTTTTCCATTATCTGCTCAAAAAAATATACCCGCTTGCGGATAATAAGAGAGAAGCACAAGTTCTAAGTGAGTTCTTCTTTGCTTACACTTTTTTTTAAAGGAAATTATGTGCTTACACTTTCTCACAGTTTTTGGGTTCAGTTGTAATTTTTTTTACTATAGTTTTGTTTAATGTCATCTTTCAGAGGATTAACAAGCACTATATTATAAGCTTCTCTTTTCCGGATTCCAATTTCGAAAGCTTCACTCTGAACTCTTTCCTCCTTCATCATTCAGAAGGAAATCAAAACTAAAATGTTGGAGATGATGGGAAAGAGATGTTTGATTAGATAGGAATTATACACTCTCTTTCAATACAGCCACCAATGAAAAGATTAAAAAGTTTAGTTACTTTCTTCAGGTTTACTCTTCGAAGAGAAAAACAATTTTCTGAAACATTTATATGCAGTCTGGTTCATCTTAATATCCAAATTATTAATGGTTAAGCTACATTTAAGTTATTTGATATGAAACTCAACTAAAGTTCTGATAGAAATGTAATACTTTATTAATTTATACTATTAATTTATAATAATATCTTCAAATAGCATGAGCGAAATTTTCAATAATTGTTTTCATAAAAAGTTCAACAAATGCTAAATAATTTACAAAACATAATTAGTAAACCAGTAAAAACTAAAGATAATTTGATTATAAATTGAAAATCTAATATAAACTGAAACAAACATATATTATAAAACGTCATTATTGTTACATAATGTATACCATTTATTATTTATGACATTATTGAAATATTTATATATTACTTCTTATAATTTTATCACATTACACTTGATTTTCAATGGATTTTACTTGGAGGTGGTTGCATTAATTTATTATCTCGAAAGTTAGTTATTTTAATAATATTAAAATCTGATACTCTTAGAAATTAAAAAAATACTATTTATTCTTACTTTAGATTTTCTTCAACTATATCAAATAGAAAAGTATAAATCATTGCAATTTCATTAAAATTTTAATCTAATATTTTTGTGCTTTTTTTCTAACAAAAAAATGTTAGTTGTTTTTTCAACTCAAATCAATAAAATTTAATAAAATTAAAAATATAAATAAATTTATTATTTTCAGTATAAAATAAAATTCAAATATTTTATAAACTAAATTGTATTTTAATATAAAATAATTTTAGTGCAAACTCACCCACCCGTAGGGAGGGGGGGCAACCCCTAGTAATTTATGTAATCTAATTGCAATTTGTTTTTAATTCAAATATTTACATACGTATTTTTATGAGTCGATAAAATTAAAAAAAAAATATACAAACAGAAAAAAGAATGCACAGATCGGACGGTTAAACCATGACAGACCCTTAAACATGCCAGGGACGGGAGATAAATCTAGCTACAAAAGGCACAAAGGATCTCTCGTTCACATCCATAGACACGCCAGATCTAACCCTAATTTAGCGACAAAGTCTCCAATTTGTAACCATGCCCGAAGGCAAGAGCGAATATTTCTCCGGTAAGATCTCTCCATCTCCTACCCGATATTGTTTGTTTAGATTTAGATGCCATCTGATCCTTCTGCCATAGTTAACTAACCGGATTTAATCGTTTATGCCTTGTCCGTTTTGTCAAGGTAATTGGACACACGTCTTCTGGCTCACGGATGACTACCCAGTCCCTATTGATTTCAACATTGATGATATCCATGAAGCAATCAAAGAAGCTCTTCTTCGAATGGGTTTCGATAAGGTTCAGCCAATCCGGAAGTTTTGTGACAAAAACAAACGTGAGTTGTGCAACGCCCGATTCAGTCACTTAATTCCTCGTGACACTGTTCTCGTTTCTACTTATTATATGTCTTTAATCGAGATCTTTGTTGATATGCAGAGTGTGATGCTTCAGCTCCTCTCACAATGGTTAGGGAAATCCTTTTTCTAGCAGCATCGATGTGTGATGATCCAGTAAATTTAATTGTCATCGCAAAACAAAGCACACACCCTGAGGTTGACAGGGTTCTTCACTGTTTGGAATCCAGAAACAACCCTGTTCTCCTAGTACAGCTGCCTGATGACTTTTCTGTGGACTCACTGGTTGCTTCGACACACGATTTACGTGGAGGAAAGCCTCAAAGGCCAGAAAGTTATGTTTTTCCTTTAAATTTGGAAATTGGTTCTGGTTCTGGTTCTGACTCAGACTATGATTCTGATACTGCTACGGAGGAGTCTGCTTATAGGTGGAGGAAAAGAGTCACCTATAAGCTCTCATAGGGTTTCAGTGATTGTGATTGTATCTGGTTTTTTGTTTTCTGTCAAGAGTCTTTGGTATGTCTTTCATCTTTGTTCTGTTAAACTTTTTTTTGGCTTCAAATGATTTGCAGTTTTGTTCCCTTTTTCTAAACTCTGCTCGACCTACTGCTTTCTCCAATAATTTTTGGTTTCCTGCAATCAATATCTTTACAATAGAAGAAAACTAAGTATTAATCATCAATATGATCGATGCGCAGCATAAAACTTGAATGTGTTTGTATCTATATATCCTTTTCGAATATGTTCAGGTTCTTGAGTTTAGCAGGGCCCTCTTGGCTTTGAGATGGTAGACAGTGCACGTGTCTCTCGTTCTATTAAAATCACGAGCTGTAAATTTGAATATTATGCTTTGGTTCTCATAACGTTACTACTGTTTCTGGGTAAACAGTTTTTGTAAAATAAAATATTCAGCTTATAGGATGAGGATTGTTCACTCGTCAAACCTTTTCTGTAAGCAATATTAACTAACTCATATAAATTCTAAGAACCGATATAGACATTCTAGTACCATAAAAAAAGATTTTATTACGAATCAGAAGCAAGTCCTTGTGCTTATTTCTGAGACAAAGAACATAAATCTGCTGTTTAATTTGCGAAACATTCGGGCCTACTTAGAATTTAATCATTTGTTTACATTTGAACCACTTGATTTCAGTGGAGGTTTGGCTCTTTTTCCTATGGATGAATTTCTAGTTAATATTTTTTTTTAAATAATAGAATGATTGACATTAAAGTAGTCATTCATTAAATAAAAGTCTTTATGATGTTTGTTTATGGAGACCATGTACTAGTACGTAGAGAACAAGTTTGGGAACGTTTTACCCAATTCTCGACAACTAGAACTAGACCTTGGTTTATGATAGGAGATTTTAATGAAATCACTTGTCATAATGAAAAGAAAAGAGGAAACAACATTCTCACAACTCGTTTCTACCTTTTTCTGCTGATGCAAGGCGATTGTGGTATACTGGAGGACCATCATCTTCCCTGCCCCCACATCTCAAGAGACAATCTCATATGCCCTTCCTTAATCGCCTCGGTCTCTTCCTCTTTAATAAAACTTGAATGTCTGATTTACCCTTTTGTGTTTTCAAAATTATTATTTTCAAATAAAAAATCCTAAAATTTTGAAACTTTCGAAATTAAAAATTTCCAAATTTTCAAATTTTCAAAATTTTCAAACTTCCAATGTATATATACTTAGTTATAGTTTTACTTAGTTGTACTGAATTATACTTCATGATTTAGTTATACTTAGTTGTACTGAGTTTTATACTAGTTATACAAAGTGTTACTGAGTACTACTGAGTGTAGTTATATCAAGTTCTACTAAGTTATACCGAGTTTTACTAAGTTATATTGGTTATACTGCGTAATGCTGAGTACTTCTGAGTTAGTTATACCGAGTTCAACTGAGTTCTACTGGTTATACTGCGTACTACTAAGTAATACTGAGTTAGTTGTACCGAGTTCGACTGAAGTTAGTAATGCTGAGACTAAATACAGATCTGAAGATGAAGAACAAGAAGAACCATAAATTCAAAGCAACTAAGAATCTTCTTTGAACACAACTCTATCAAAGATAACTCATAATTCTCTTCAACATTCCCAAATCAAAAATCAACCAAAACAAAAAAAAAACCCTAGATCGAAGAACAACCCAAAACTTTTTATCAAATAAGGTTGCACTGTCGCCGTTCCAAACAGATCCGAAGCGCGAAAGGGAAGAAATCGCCATTGATGCCACTCCGTCACTTTCAACGGTTGCTCATGTCGTTTCCACCATATGTGGAGTTGCTGATGATGGTTTCATCATTGGTGGTACACATATCACCTGCGACGGATCTTAGAGAATAAAGAGAAAGAGAACAAGAGAAGAAAGAAGAATCACAAAAAAATAAAAAAAATAAAAGAATCGTAGGAAATAAAGAGAGATAAAGGATTAGATATGCTAGATTTTTCATTGATTTTGATTTCTCTGATCGTAAAATTTAACCTTGGTTCCTCACTAGTAGATATGCTAGCCTCTTTTCTTTAGCATTTATTGCATGAACAAAACCTGATTCGCCAACATCTTGTATTCTCAGTCTTGTATGACATATTTCTTCTCTCTCATCCATAAGGAGTATACTCCTTTTTGTTATAGTTATATAATTGGTTGCAACCAATTGCATATGGTCTCATTCTTCATTCCTCCAACCTTGGTCATATGTAGCTTTAAGTTTTTTAACAAAAAAACCAAAAAGGTTGTACTTTTTTGTTAATTTTTTTTTAGAAAACAAAAATAACAGACCTTGTAAAAACGACAGATAAAAATAGGCAGTTAAAGATCTGAGGGAACAAAACTTTAATGCCAGTCAAAAACTCTTCCATATAAATAGACTGATGACGTCAGTTAACCCATACATAACTCTTATTTTTCTTCATATTGAACTCATAAGCAACATAAAATGAATAACAATGATTGATGATGTGGCTAGAGTAATCATAATGGAAAAACATAATCACTTTAGAGATTGAACGAAGGTTAAAACATATAATATGATTTATTATCAAAGCAATGAATTTATCGATGCTATAATTATTACATTAACCATAACAAGAAAGTTGGAGAAATTACATGTTTACCACCTTTATGGTACCACTTTTCATTTTTACCACTACTAAGAAGACATTTTCAAAAATACCTTCTTCATTAAGTGGCAAAAACCTTTTCTGCCCTTGTTATTTATATATATAATAAATCATTATTTAAATAAAAAAAAAAAATTAAAATTAAAAAAAATTAAAAATTAAAAAAATTAAAAAATTAAAAAAATTAAAAAAAAAAATTAAAAAGTAAAAAAAAATATAAAATAAAAATATAAAATTTTTTTTATGTTTTCGAATTATACTTTTTCAAATTCGAACTTTTTTATAAATATTTTTTTTTTGAAATTTTTTTTCAAATTTTTTTTTTTTTCAAATTACTTTTTGAAAAACGAAAATAATGTTTGAAACTATTTTTAAATTTTTTTATATATTTTAAGTATTTATTTATATATTTATTAGAATCTTAAATTTCACATTCCAAAAACCCTACCCACTCCTCAACTCTAAACCCTAAGTCTAGATTAGTTAACCCTAAGGGTATAATTGTCTTTTACTCTTCATTAAAAGTGAGAGTAAAAATGGTTAATATAAACATGAAAAGTGGTATTATGAATGTGCTATTTGTGGCAATTTCCCTACTATTAAAGTAGATTGATATATTATCATGGGGAATTGCCACTAATACCACTTTCCTAATACCACTTTTCAACTTTACACTTTTCAATTTTACCATTAAAATTTTAATAGGTAAAAGACTATTGTACCCTAACTAATCAAAAGAAATGGAGAACCCATCATCGTCTCCAACCTGGCCAACGCCTCCGCTTATGAGTCCGTCGCCGCCGAATTGAGCTTGATGCTCATCGAGAATCGTCAATCCGCCATTGTTATATCCACCTCCATAGCTGTTCTCATCGGCTGCATCGTCATGCTCGTCTGGTGAAGATCTGATGGCTCCGGCAGCTCGTAACGTGTCGAGCAGCTTAAGCCTTTGGTGATCAAGCGCCTCCTCTTACGAGTCCGCCGCCGTATATTGACATCTTCGATTCGCCTCAGCTCATGTCTTCGCCTGCTCAGGTGAACTCATCCTTTCCAATTCCAATCCCTAGATGATGGATCTCACGCCAATGACGAGTTCTCCACGAAGCTAACAGAATTTACAAGCTCAAACGAACAAGACGATCTCTCTCCCAACACCTAAGAAACGCTAACAAAGGTAAGAGGATAATAGATGGTGATTTTCGTCTCTTTCTGTAATTGTAGGTTGGTATATCAAATTCGATCAATTTCTAGGAAGGAAGACGAAGTTTTGAAGTTTTTCTCATGAAGTTTTCAAATCTCAAATTTATAAGACCTTATAAATTGGGTCCTTTGGAATCTTACTGTTGATCTGTTAGCAATCAAAAGACATAGAACTTAACATATATTTAAATCATGAGAAATTAATAATTTAAGATTAAGATTATTCCATGATTTCTTCTTCTCTTGGTTGATATGTTAATGTTGCAGGAAATTACAAAGGTGTGGTATGAGCTTTTGGATTTAAGGGATGCTGTGGAGAATATGTGTGATGATATGCATATCAAGTACCTCACTTTCTTGAGGTAATACAATGATACCATTTGTAGTTTGACTAGCAAAGTTTAGTATATGCAGTATATGAGGTGGAAGGTTGGTGTTTTGGTAGTGTAATGTTCTGTTTGGTACTATATGAGATTCATTTTTTATGTCTTGTTTGTGTATAATATCTATAGAAGCAGTGGAGATGGAGCATGAGTTTGTTGAGTTACCAAAGCATATTATTTTTGAATCTTGTTTTTGGAAGTGAGTGATGATGCGTATGAACAACATGTGATTGGCTTGCGCTCAAATTTTGAAGATCGACGAGGTTGGTGAGCTGTTTGAAGAAGCAAGAGGAACTCTGAACAAAAATGTGGTTTGTATGATCAAAGAATTAAATATTTATAACTATTTATAAAAATTTCAGAGTTGGCTTCTTTATACATCCTTCTCTTTCATCTTCTTCAGACATTTCTTATACTAAACCAATTGTATATCCTCTTACGAGTTGCATAGTTGAAGAGATTAGTTCGACATGTAAATGAGTGTGGTTCCAATCGTTTCTTTTATAGAAGAATGAGATATGGAGAAGCCTTGATATTCTCAGATCATGTTAGTAACAACTAACAAAAACTGAGTTTTGCAAGTACAAACTCTATTGGAGCTAGATTCAAATGATTTACAAAGCTTTATAAATTAGTTTATAAATATTTATAATTAACTTATAGACTGCAGTAGATATTTTATAAAGTATTACAAATCTATTTATAAACCTATATGAATCAATTTATACATTCTTGTAAATCAAAATAAAATATCCCAAGTCTACTGATTGCTTGAAGAGCTCATCAACTTGGTGCTCCCCAATCCGCCATGGCTCTATGATGATGATGCCTTCTACTCCTCTTGCTTGGCGGTTTGATTCAGCTGAATTCACACTCAAAGAAGACTATAACGACTTCTTTCTGAATGTATGTTTCTTAATGTCTCAAGAAGCATTCATCCTTCAGATTAAGTACTAGTAACAAGCAACTATCTTTTAACAATGCTTCATTTGTCATACACTCTACACCTGATTTCATGAAATAAAAAGTTGTAACACTTCAAAAAACCACTAACCTGATTCTTCTGATATGTTTTTTGGCTGAATAGATATTTCTCTAACAGCTTAAAAAGACTCTCTAAACTATTTATAAATCTTTTGATAAAGTCTTATAAAACCTTTATATTTTTTTTAAACCCTATACAAACTCTTAAAAACCCATTAAAATCTTTTATAAACCCTTATAAATCTTTTTTTTTGTCAACATTCTTTTCATTTAAGCCTCATGGGCTGAAATTATGGGCACAAGTCTTTCGTCTTAAAGCCCAACACTTTGATACACAAGATTAAATTCATAAAAATAAAGAACACGTGCATGTTTTATAAAGAGATGATGATACGTGGCAGATTCTGAGGCACATGCGGACAGCAAACAATGCTCCACCGCTTCAGACCCCACCGCTTCAGCTCCACGAACGAAGAAACCTCCTTTGTCGGACTTACAAATCTTATATGTCTTTATAAATGGTTTATAGACTCCTACAAATAATATTACATACCCTTATAAATTATTTTATAATGGTGTATCAATTTTATAAATTATTTTTATAAACCCTTATAAATTATTTATATACCTTTATAAACCCTTATAAACTATTATACAAACCATTATAAGTTGTTTTATAAAGCTTTCTAAATGGTTATAGACTCTTTTAATTGATTTATAAACCTATACAACTCTTATAATACCCCTTATAAATTGAATATATGCTTTCATAACATTTTTATAAACTTTTATAAATAGTTTATAAATTGCTTTTATAAATAGTTTTTAAATTTATAAATTATTTACATTCATCAATAATCATAGATCTACCCCCATTGGTTGATCTGAGAAAGTGAACCATAGATCTTAGAGACTCTTACAAATAATTTATAAACATTTATAAATCGCTTATAAACTTACAAAAATGTTTTATAAACTTTTGTAAATGATTTATAAACTCTTATTTGCCCTTTAAATTTCTTTTCTCTTCACTTTTATCTTCTTTCATGTGTTATTGCTTTATATCATAATATACTGCAAAAAGTAAATCCACAAAATTTTGTTCCCATTAACTTTTCTTCTTTTTATATCCTTGTTGAACTAATTGTACAACACTGTCAAAATCTATGTCATTAAGATCTGAATGCGTTGGGGTCACCAAATGTTTGTATTCCTTAGAGAATCCAAACATTGTATTAACCAAAAGATGTAACAAATAATAAACAAGTTTTATAAGTCTCCCAAATCTCTAATTTACAAATTTATAAACCCATATAAAACTACATTTATAATCTTTTATAAAATGCTTCACATTATTGACCAAGACACCGATTGGATAATCACTTTTGGATTGTCTAGTGGATCTGTTCCAGCTTCATAAATCCTCAGATGAATCACGAAGATGTGCAAAATTCATTGCTATCTAACTGCCTGACGAAATAAAAAGATAATGTTAACTTTTAATCGTGTAAAGATACCTTATCCAAGCATAATGTTCATGTATTTTGGTAACAGTCTTACAAAGAATATAGGATAACACAACACAAGACTTCTCATGTTCACACGTTTATATGTTGTTCTATAGATATATACGATGAACTCTTGTTTAAGAACTTCTTTTATAACACCTTGTTTAATAAGACTTTCTAAATGGTTATAGACTCTTATAATTGATTTAAAGACCTCCGGTTGATTTCTTAACATGTATATACCTATATAAACCTTGAAAATAATTTACATACACTTTAAAATTATTTTATTAACTCTTATAGATTGTTTAATAAGTCTTTCTAAATGGTTATAGACTCTTATAATTGATTTAAAGACTTCCAATTGATTTCTAAACATGTATATGCATATATAAACCTTATAATTATATACATACCCCTTATAAATTATTTATAAACATTTATAATTTTTGTAATAAACATTTATATATAGTTTATATACTTTATAAATTGTTTTATAAGCCTTTCTAAATGGTTATAGACTCTTATAATTGATTTAAAGACCTCCAATTGATTTATAAACATGTATATACCTATATAAACCTTATAAATTATATACATTCCCCTTATGAATTATTTATAAACTTTTATAATTTTTGTAATAAACATTTATAAATAGTTTATATACTTTATAAACTGTTTTATCAGCCTTTATAATAGGTTTATAAAATTCATAAAAAATTAAATAAAATTTTATAAATGATCTATAAACTCTTATTAAGTATTTATATATCCTTATAACCCTTATAAATTATTTTACAAACTCTTATAAATGATTTTTATAAGTCATCATTAATTATTCGAGACTCTTATAAATTATTTAAGAGACTTTCTAATTGATTCCTAAACCTATAAACCATATAAATTGTATACATACCCCTTATAAATTGTTTATATAATTTCATTATGTTTTTATAAACAGTTAAAATGGTTTATAGACTTTATTAATTGTTCTATAAACCTTTATAAATGGTTTAGATACTCTTACAAATAATTTATAAACCTTTATAAATAGCTTATAAACTTTACAAACCGTTTTATAAATGATTTACAAACTCTTATTTGCTTTTCAGCTTTCTTTTTTCTTCATTTTTATCTTCTTTCATGTGTTATTTTCCTATATCATATGTTGCAAAAAGTATATCTACAAATCCTTGTTCCCATTAAATTTTCTTCATTTTATATCTTTGTTGAACTAATTGTACAGCACTGTTAAAATCTATTTCATCAAGATCAGGATGTGTTGGGGTCACCAAATGTTTGTATTCATCAGGAAATCCAAGCATTGTATTAACCATAAGAAGTAATAAAGAATAAACAACGTTTTATAAGTCTCTACAAACTTCTAATTTATAAACCCTTATAAAACTACATTTATAATCTTTTATAAAATGCTTCACATTATTGACCAAGACACCGATTGGATAATCACTTTTAGATTGTCTAGTGGTTCTGTTCTAGCTTCATCAATCCTCGGACGCAATCTCAAAGATGTGCAAAATTCATTGCTATCTAACTGCAAGACGAAATAAAAAGATGATGTTAACTTTTAATCATGGTCTAAAGATACTTTATCCAAGCATAATGTTCATGTATTTTGGTAACAGTCTTACAAAGAATATAGGATAATAAAAGACAAGACTTCTCAAATTCACACATTTATATGTTTTTTATAGACATATATGATCAACTCTTGTTTACAAACTTCTTTATAAAACTTTGTAAAGCATGGAGTTGTACTATCAACAATATCTTAAAACCCAGATTTATAAGAGGTTCTAATTCTTTAAAATACAATGTTCACTATCCGAAAATATTTCTCCTAACCAGAACTATTCAAATGACAAGTCTAAATCAATCTTATTTGTTTTTTGAATAACAGAGGAAAGAAAATCCTAAAATTACTTGAACCCAGATTTATAAAGGTTTATAATTTTTTGAAAACTCAATGTTCACTATCGAAACTCTTTCTCTTAGATCGACCTGTTGTAAACCAACCTTCGTTGACTTTTTTTTTATAACAGAAAGAACAAATCCAAAATATTACTTGAATCGAACAAAAAAAAAACACAAATTAGAAACATACCAGTGTGAATCGTGGAGAGGAGCCAACATCTTTGAGGTTTTGAATCGTGATTCTCGTAATTGCTTATCACCAGATACGTGAGAGAGAGTGACGATGGAACTCAACGGAGACGACGACGTACGGATCTCGACGGAGATGACGACAGATCTCAACGAAGAGAGAAGAAGGATCTCAACGGGGACAGATATGATGGATCTCGAAAAGAAGGACGGTGGATCCGACGGAGAGAGACGGTGGATCCAAACGGAGAGAGAAGAAGGATCACGACGGTAGAGAAGAAGGAGACGATAGATTGAAGATAAGGTAAGGTTAGTTTAGTCTTTTACACATTAATGAATGTGGTATTTATGAAAATGTCCTTTGAGTGGTGGTGGTATAAATGAAAAGTGGTATCAAGAAAAGTGTATAAGTAAAATTTCCCCTATTATCATTATGTCAAAAACTTTGATAATTTTCTCAATTGTTGTGCTCGATTTAAAATTACACATTAAGAAATATAATCTCCTATAAATACAGCCCAAATATACATATTTTCATATAATATTAT
This sequence comes from Brassica napus, assembly GCF_020379485.1. Lineage (NCBI taxonomy): Eukaryota > Viridiplantae > Streptophyta > Magnoliopsida > Brassicales > Brassicaceae > Brassica > Brassica napus. The sequence continues at coordinate 15,490,331 of NC_063438.1, forward strand.
ATTAAAGGAAACAATACCCGCGCTTTCAAAGTACAAAATAAAACTGAAGTACAAAATAATACTTGTCTTTTCAAGTGGATTTTTACAGATTTTTATTTATTTTACTAATTTTAACTAGTTCATTTATTGTTTTCATTTAAGTATTTTATTACATCTTTTACATTCTTGTTCACTCTTCTAAACTACATTATTAATTATATTTACCATAACAATTCGATGTTATTTATTTTACGTATTAACCATAATAATATCACGTGTTTAAATGAAATGGCTCCATTAATGACAAGAATTTAAACCGGTTAACACAATTGTTTTTATTTGGTTACATAATCAGTTAGACATTAACATTCAAGTATACGTTCCAATAAAGATCATTTTTTACGGGTATCGGGTTTTGGATTTTAAAATTAAACTATGTTTGGTTATTATAAATTTTTGGAAATGAATCAATTTGGATTCATTTGGGTCCGGATATCCTTCTTTGAGTGAACCTATGTTGCTGCTGGCTCCAATGTAGCTTGTATGGTTGATCTCATGAGTTGGTGGTCCAGCTACTGACTTGAGGTCCTCATCATTCCCTCCCTCTTCAAAAGGTTTTGTCCTCAAAACCAATTTACCTGCACCAAGATAGAGCAAGTTAGGGTCTTACCTTGGTATATGGACAGTTTTGTGATGCATTGTCCATATGGTGGTTCTTCTTTAATCAGTAGGGAAGCTATGACCCCTTTCCATGGTAGGTCTATGCTTTCCCTTGGCAAGAACGTGGTCTCCTTTTTGAAATCTCCTATTTCACACTTGGTTTCTCCATTGACCACTGCTTGGGTGTAAGGTTGTGAGTTTGGTTCTGGATGCTTCTCCATTGTACCTATACCTGAATCATCACTTATGGGCAAGAGCAAGTGTTTCATACTTGAAGTGGAGGATTCAAAAAAATAGTATTGAGTAATATTTAGAGCTTCACTTACCTGGTTATCTTGCATTGATTCAGCTTCGGTATTTGCTACCTCTAAAGCATGATCAGCTGGTGTAGAGGTCTCTAGGATAGATTGCTCATTATTCTCTTGTTGTTGAGCTTCTGGACGTGTCTCCTCATTACCTCGACCTTCATAAACATTCTGGACAGAGTACAAGTGCATCATCCCAGTGTTTTGATAGTTAAGATTAATCACATTAAGTTCAGAAATCACCTTGTCATTAGTTGGGACTTGAGAATTTTCAAGTGTTGAACTTGCTTGCGCAGCAAGGTTGGGTTCTTGTTCCTTGATTTCCATGTTAGTACCTGAAATGTTTTTAACCTTTTGGGCACTAGACAGGTGTGTTAAGACAGTCATGGAATTACTAGAAACAGAATTAGATCCAGCTTTAATCAAGTTGATAAGATCATCAAACTTTTTATCTATTCTAGTAAAGGAATCACTTACCTCCAAGTTGGTTTCTCTTGCTTCACGTAGTGCCATCTTCACAGCTCGTTTTGTGGGGCAATCTTTTGCAAGATGACCTTGGCCTTGACACCTATAACAAATAACCTCAGGTGGTTTTAAAAATTTAGAGTACTCACCTTGGTTGTGCTTTACATGAGGTGTATGCACTGGTTTTGAGCTTTGCCTCTGGTTTGCCGGCTGCAAGACTTGGGGTTGTACTACTCTCTTTGTAGACACCTTCTGAGCGTGTTGTGTAGGGATGTAAGTTGCAAATATATCCCTCATGACCCCTATGAATTGCTCCCAAGTGCGTATAGGAGGCTCTTGAAATTGTTCCCTATACTTCTCTTCTCTTTTCCAATACCGTTGAGCCTTTTCAGTGAGCTGTCCTAGACCATAGGACAAGTATTCTCCTTTTGGAATTGAGTTGCACTTGAAGTACCTTTCCATGTCCTCTTCCCACTGAAGATAGTTTCTAGGGTCTTCACCTTTTCCTGAAAACTTATACAAACGAAACTGATCATATGAATTATAGTGAGAAGTTAAAGTTACCTCACGCTCATGTAGTTGTCTCGGTTTCAGTTTAACAAAACGTTTAGGACAGGTTCTAGGGGGTAATCTCCTCATCTCGACATGCTCATACATCAGCTCTTTGACATATTCCCAGTGTGGGGTTGGTTCCTTGAAGTAGATGCGACATTCTTCCTCTTGAAGCCACCATTGGTAAGCTTCTCCTACAAGGGTGTCTAAGGCTATGGACAGCTTCTTATGTTCAGGAACTTTGTACTCCCAAAAATAATTTTCCATGTCTTCCTCCCATCTGGAGTAGTTCTCTTTTCCTGAACAAGACACAAGTGTTTTGGTGAAAACTGTCGGACTATAGTCATAAAATTTATCAGTAAATTTTAACCAAGGTTTAGAATAGCTCTTGTTGATGGTATGGTTCTTGTAGCGGTCTTGTGGCTTGGAATCAAGCTCCCCACGACATGGTTCTTCCTCATATCCATCTTCAGCACTTGACTCTCTACACTGGTAGTCTTCTTCAGAGCCATCTCCACAGTTTTGATCTTCCCATGAGTATCCCGGTTCTTCACCCCAATCAACTTCAGAAATATTGTACTCATCAGCTTCTTCTTCAGTCGCCATGTCTACCAAGTTAAGGATTAAATATCTCAAGAAGATGATGAAAGTATTCTGAATCAAGTGATTAAACAAGAAAACGTGACTAGCAAAGTTAAAGGAAAGAAGAAGAAAAAAATACTAAACACTAAACAAAATGGGCAATTTCTGATTTCCTCTTTTTTTTTTTTTTAATAAAGTTTGCAAGTAAACAAAAATCTTTTGGAAAGGAATAAGTTTGGGTTGACCAGAAGAAGGAAAACTTTCAAAAACTCCACCAAAATTTGGAAACTCGGATATTAACTTAATTCTAACAGCTTTTATGTTTTTTTAAGATATGGATCTAAGAAACAATTAAATCGACAGGATGAAGAACAAATGAAGAACACAACTTTTTATGGGGTTTTAATATTTTTTGACAGAAATAAAGAACTAAATGCAACAAATGACAAACAATTTTATTTTTATGGTTTTATGAAATAGAAACAAGATAAACAAGATGCAACACAAACAAATATGACTTTTTATAGGTTTTATATGATTATGCAAAACAAAACTAAATGAAAAACAAAAGGCAAAACAAAATTAAAAGAGATAAAGGTTGGATGAACACAACCTGGGGATAGGAGCTTTAAGCTCTGATACCAAAAATGATACAAGCCTAAGCTAACAAAGGTTAGATCACAAGGCAACAAGAGTTGTCAAGCTTGAATGGGTCGATTGTCGCCACAAAGGGTTGCGGAAATATCCCTTTGATAAGACCAGAAGCCTGCGCCTATGTGAATCCACACAAAGACAGAGACCTACACTTGTATCCTAGAATGAATCCACAAACTAAGGAGACAAGAAAACGGACAAGAAATCTAAAGGAATCCACCTAAAGACTAATTGAACAAAACAAAGACAAACTTTGTAAACTGAATAATACTTTATTAATTTCGTGCAAGGGTGATTTACAAATGAGACTTAGCTCAGTTTAAATAGAAAAGAACACAAATGCCTAAAAGAATAACTTGGAAAGAAATAATAAGTGAAAAACTAGCCGTTGGACTAAGTTGGTGCAGAATCTGTTCATGTATGGAAGTTTTCTTCTCTCCTTGTATCTTGTGAGTTTGGGCAGAAAGAAATGCATCCTTGGGATCTCCTTGATGTCTGGATAGTCTCTAAGTCGTGCCTGAACAGAAGGGGAAAGAGCCGTTGGTCTTCAATAACTCCAAGTGTGAATGCATCCATGTAAGGTAAGTTGACAAATAAGGGATTCGTCTTGATCCTGTGGCTACTGGTGCATGGTAGAAACTCTCCAACTGCTCTTAGATATAATGAATAATCTCCTGGTTTCCACACGTGAGTTTGAGTTGCACACTCCTTAAGCAAAGAATTACTTTCCTTAATTTGAACCAGTTCGGATGCAGTGTAGATAGTCTGACTTGTAACGGGCATATCTCCTAAACCATTACTCCTTTTGGTATGAAACCAATTCGCTGCGTGCTCTGCTTGCTTTTAGAATCTGTAGCAACTAGTTTCAAAGTTAAATTCCTCATGGTTGCAAAGATATCCTTCTTTGAGTGAACCTATGTTGCTTCTGGCTCCAATGTAGCTTGTATGGTTGATCTCATGAGTTGGTGGTCCAGCTACTGACTTAATATGGTAAGACCATTTGGTTTTGGTCTTGGCTAACCCATAGTCACTAAACCATTTGACATCCCTACCTGTAACCCTTGGACCAATGATGGAGAAGGTAACACTGACCGCAGAAAGATACGGGAAAGGGAGAAGAGAACAGCCCTGAAAGGAAGTGATCATTCTCCTTTCTTCTCAAAGCCTCAGTCTCTCCACAAGATCCTTCTCAAGATTGCACAGATTCCTTGAGAAGATCTGAGACTTCTTTTTCATTTTGATCCTCAAAAAATTTATTTTGTATGCATGTTTAGAACTGATACATAGATGATAGTATTATACTAATTGAAGATAAAAAGTGGTTGAATACACAAATGGCCCTGTGTTTGTAGATACATATAGAGGAAGAAGAATGAACAACAAGATGAAGACTGAGAGACGAGAAAGGGGTCTATGGATAAGTAGAACACTCTTTTATTATTCCAAGTCTAAAATGCCAAAATTGGAAAGAAGGATTTTAACATTGTCGACAAGGTCTGAGCCTGTCGCATACTTTGTAATCTGTAAGCAACCCGACTGCGAAACCAAACATAGCCCACCTGCAAACAAAACACACAGAGAGACATCTCATGTCTAGGAAGTGCCAACTAATTCTTGAATCAACCACAGTTTCTGTGTGTGGTCATTAGTTTCTGTGTGTGGTCATTAGTAACGAAATGAATACATTCAGAACTTGTATGGGTCATACTCATCTCGCTCTATATCTAATCTAGCAAATTCACAGAACAAAATAGGACCACCATGACACAACACAACAAACTTTTAAGCTCTCTGTTATATGTCTGAATTTCAATATTATGCTGCAAATAAAGAAACATCAACACTAGAAAGAGCCAGTATGATCAAACTCTTCTCTCTATATATCTAAATATCTGATCTATTTGAGTTACTAGCAAATCCACAGAGCAAATAGGGACAAACAAAGCAATCAAAATTCAAGAAATGAGATCATAAGATGAAGTAAAAGGAGGAAGTACCTTCCATTGGAGATCTCGTTTTTGGGTTGGAAACCAAAGAAGGGACCTTGAGCAGCAGCTTCAAGCTTCTTCTGCTTAAAGTATTCTTGAAGCCTTTTAGCCTTCTGTCTCTGAAACTCCACCGTAACTACACTCTTACCATCAACAGCCACAGCGGTGGAGAAGAAGAAGAGGAGGAGGAACAGGTTTTTGCGGAAGTGAAGGCTCCCGGAGAGTAGGAGGAGCAGAGGGCCTTCGGCCTGAGAACATCTAATCATAAAGACACATGGCTTACTCGTAGAGAATCAGAAAGACGACGAAGTTGTAGAAGAAGAAGGATTAAGAATCCTGATACATTGAATCGGCGAAGCCACTGACATCTTTATTTCGTTAATGGGTTTCTTTAGTTGAAGCAACTGTTGTGTATAGTCTATGGTAATCTCTGTATGGATGAGACATGGCCAAGTCTCAGCTTTATTATAAACGGATTTTGGTTACCGGTACCTTTGGAAATAATCCCATGCGCATGAACGTAACTATACACTATCACTTGAACAAAATGATTATGACTGGAATACATTGGCAACTAAAACATGGAAACTGAAGAATTAACACTTGAAATCCTTTTTTTTTGTTGAATTTTCAACTCCAAAAGTTGTTGTGTGGATTTTTTTTATCATTACAGGACAGAGGGTTCCATAGACAGATGATGTTACATTGAATAACCTCTATAACACAGCACAAATTGGACAAATCATCAAGTGGTAGGTACACATCTAAAAGTTCCTCTTATCCAAAACTATACGCATCTCTTTAGCCATATATATATATATATGTCAAAGGTGCACAAGAAGTTGGCCAGAAACAGAGCGCATCTATCTCAACATTCAACAATATGAGCTGTGCCAATGAAAGCCCTTTTGTGTCTGAAAACATGCCTTTAGCTTCTTCTTGATCGAAGATCTGGTCACATGATTGTGCACATACAGCTTTTTCTATTTCCATGATGCAACTCATCATCCAATCCATCCACTTCACTGCATATTCATTCAGAGCAAAATAGAACCTTAAGAGGAGCAACGTTGGTACTTGGTATGACAAGTGGAAAAGAAAATAAAGACAAAACGTGAATGATAATAACAAGTACAACACAGCTTCTTAAGAAGAAAGAAAACTGTTGTGTATAAACATCACCAGTCTACATAAGGGAAAACTAAGAGTAGCATGTATTCAAAGAATGAACAAGTTCAATATATTTCTTTATTCCATTGAACTGCTGCTTATTCATGATCTAGAGTGTACTACAAAGATTGGAGAGTAATTTCAGAAGAAAAAGGAATCCACACATACCTAGGCTCAAACTCTCTGACCTCAGCAATCTCAATACCACAAGTGTCAGGCCACTGGACTTTCCTTCTGTCAGCATGATTCAACACACCATTATCTCTACTCACATCATCATCAGCAAGAAGAGCATCGCTAAATGATCTTTTCTTGAGGCTGCTCTTAAGTGCAAACCTATTACTACAACATTCATAGTCCACACTCTGTTGGGCACCATCCCTCTTGTCAGAAGGGAAATCGTGTGGTTGGGAAGGATTGTCGGGTCTATCAGATTTGCGACCAAAGCATGTAAGGGAAGTGCAGAGCCATTTCTTAGAAGAATCTAATTGAAACTTGGTATCGGTTTCTTCGACTACCAAATGATAATGTCTCCACGGGGATACTATTACAGGTTTGGGTTCATCCTTGTGGCCTAGTAGAAGAAGGGCTAAACCGTTGCTGTACCCAGAAGCTGATGAAGAGAAGAAGCCTCCACCTTCTGCTGCAAATAACATCTGTGAATAATGCTCATTTACACATCCAAAAACCAGTGTTTCTTCTTCTTCTTCCTAATCTGGTATGGTATGAAGTAAAACGAGATTTACAGCCACTCTAATTCATATTTGGAAGGAAATAGTTAAAAAACAAAAAGAAGGGCAAACAAAAGTGTGAAAATATGTATCAAATGGCGAAAAAGGGAGGAGACTCACGTTTCACTTGAGGATCTGAGATGCCCGGAGAGTATGCCGGCGTAAGCGTGGAGAGAGAGAGAGAGAGAGAGAGAGAGAGAGATTTTCTTTTTTTGATGATTTTTGCTTTGGCGATGAGTCAGACTCATAAGTAAAGAAGCGGCGCGTGAGTGGGACCCGTTTTGATATACTACAAATCATGTTAGAAACCGACCAGACATCGTATAGTCTGCAATTTTCGATGATTGATAACTAAATCTGCTCTCTATTATATGATGATGACTTTTCCGAATCAATTCAAAAATCACTTTGGAGATGTTGAAATGTCGGAACTTGCAACTCTTTTTCTCCTATCTAAACATTTGGAGTAGGCCAGCCAATCAATCATATTCATTAAATTTTGATCATGGAGGAGGGATTATATTGAAAACTTAGGCTTTAAAGGGTAAAAGCAGTTCAAGCAGAACAGATCATGCAGATCAAGCAGGACAAGTGCAGATCAAACGGAACAAGTGCAGATCAAGTGGATCATGCAGGAGAAAACCAGATCAAATAATTTATTATAACTTATGAATGACAAAATCAGTTTAAAACTATATATCATATATTTAAACAATAAAAATGACACTTAGATATCTAAACAAATATCTTAGATGTTACAGGATCGGCCAAAATACCTGTAAATATTTTATAAGATATTTATACTTCTTTTATTTTTTTATTTATAAAAATAAAAAATTATATAACAAAAAAAATAAGTAGAGAATGATAATTTTGTATTGTTAAAGTTGTAAATAAAATAAAATAAAAATATTGTATTCATAAAACTAGATAAATATATTTTTAAAGTTACGTGTTGTAACAAAGTTATTTATTGACCAAACAAAAAAAAAAAAGCAGATCAACACCACCAATGTTGGCGGGTGAGATATGTCCTTTTTCCACAAAAAGACAAAAAATATTGAACTGCATGCAGATCTCCTGCTTGAACTGCTTTTGTAAACAGAAAATGATGAATGGTGAATGCAGTGCGGAAGAACTGCATGTGCAGGAGATCTGCACTTGTCCCGCTCCTCCATTCGGACACTTAGACTTTCGTTGTTTGCCAAAATTGCAAACCAGTTGGGTGACCCGGTTAGATTCTCCTCGACAAAAGCTAGTAGTTTCCAATCATGTAATGCTTGCCATGTTTGAGTGTCTTCTACAGTGTTCTCTAGCTCTACGTTCTTTTTTTTTTTGTATTTGGTGCGAACAAATGCGAACTAAACATGAATAAAGTTTGTGGAGGCACCCTAGTTAAGCTTGGGCAAAACAACCGGAACCGAAGAACCGAACCAAAACCGAACTGAAATACCCGAAACTGGAACTGGACCAATACCTTCAAATATCCGAATGGTTCATATATTTTTATATCTGAAATAACCAAACCAAACCAGAACCAAACCGAGAACCGAACGGATACCCGAATATATAAAATATTAATCTTATACATATAACATATTAAATATATATATTTTTAATTTAAAATTCTATTAAAAGTATCTGAAAATAGTTGAGGATAACTAAATTATTATAAAGTATTCGAACTACCCAAAAGTATCTTAAACTATCTGGATAGTTGTATCTGAAATATCCAAAGTAATCTGAATTATCCAAAAAATTTATCTAAATCATCCTAATTATTTGATATTTTACACTTAATAACCGATATTTTATCCAAATTATCTGAACTACCTATGGGAACCGAAATTCGCACTGTCGATTTTCGTTTAAATAAGAAAAGTAGGAGAACCCTAGTTTCCCAGAGGTCCCAGATATCTGCTAATACCACACGCTAAGTAACCAGAACACGAGATAACGACGAAAAAGTATAAAAATCGTAAAAAGAGAGCAAAGAGAAGTCTTATTCCGAATTTGCGTATGAGCGTTTACAACAAGGTATAAGCCTGTCGGCGAGATTCCTAGTTCTAGCAACCCTAAGACGGCTAAACCTAATTGAGTCGCAGCTCGAAATAACGAAAACAGAAAGTTGCCTAAACTGCTTTAAGTGCTAGATTTGCTGTGAAAAAGTTTTCCACATCCCTCTCGCCTAGGACTCCTTATATACTCGCTCCTAGGTCGGTTTATGCTTTTTCCCGTCCGCCCTTAAGCCGTCATAGCCTAAAAATAGAGATATTTCATTTTTCCCGATCTTCGTAATTATCTTCGAAAACTTCATATTTATCCGCGGAAACTTGACATTTATCTTTCCTTGCGAACCAAGCATAAACCGCCATACGGATTATGGGCTGTTGGTTAAGAAATTGTAAGTGGGCTTCGAGTCACGTCTTAGGTCTCTTTGGGCCGTCTTTTGACTCGAAACGTTTATTACGGTTTCTTCGATAAAAACAAACTTTCCGCGGTTTTTTTTCGTAAAGTTTGATCGATGACTTCGAGTGACGAGAAACATGAAATGGTTCAGCTACGGTCTTCGGGAGATAGCATTAAAGAGTAGACGAGAATGCATGGATTCGCGTCGTATCGACATTTTGAGAAAGCTCGATCGCTTCGTAACGATCGAAACGTGCATGTGCTCGGTCACTACGTAGTGACCAAGCTTGGTTCCAAGCTCGATCGCTATGTAGCGACCGAGCAGTACGCGTGCTTGGTCGTACGTAGCGATAGAGCTTGGCTCGAGCTCGGTCGCTACGTAGCGACCGAGCTGTGTGCATACTTGGTCGCTGTGTATCGATCGAGCTTGGCTTTTCTGCGGTCCGATTGCCATACTCGAGCTTGTCCGCGGCCGATTTGGATACATGTCAGTTGCCTTCGGACAATCGGTATTTAGTGGTTCGATTGAGATTTGAACAAGATTTTACCGCAAGGCTCTTCGTAAGATATCTTTACGAAGATTACTTTTCGTAAAAAACATTCATGCTGATTTTTACGGACTTTCAGACATTGATTCCATCGTGACCAATTTTGACCCCAACACTACCCGAACTATCCGAATCCGAACCGGATCCAAATGAGAACCAAAATTTTCCGTGTATTTTTTGGTTCCTACATTTACTATTCGAACCAAACCAAACCCGAAACTATATGAACTGAACCGAACCGAAAATAGGTCAACTAGTAAATGGATCCTCTAACCCCCTATCCGAACTACCCGAAACCCAAAATACCCGAACCGAACCGATACCCGAAATGCCCAGGCCTAGCCTAAAGTTTAAAGGCCTTTATATCCAGGTATGAGGTTCGAAACCATGCAATTTCTTGCAGATTATAGGATGCGAAGCTTATCAAAATTTTCAGAGTACTGTAGGTAGAGCCGTTCGTTGTTGTCGTTTGATGCAGAAATAATTTGGCCATCGGGGATGTCGTACATGCAGAATCGTCCGTTGATCCAAATATTTCGTGAGAGATTCATCGTGAAATCCTTATTTGTGGAACTGTACATCAATATAGCATATGTTACAGGTAGTTGATCATAATATCTAATAGATTTGGAGATTATATAATGATGTAATGTGTTACCCAGTGTTAAAAAATAAACTTGAAGAAAGCAAAGATAGCAAAATCGATTAAGGCAAATACCCATTTAGAGTTTATATATATTTTATATGAGTGAATAACTTTACAGTCCCTGTAAGATCCGCTCCTGGTCTCTCGACCCAACTGGATACGAATGCTTACTTATTAATTTCTTTGCTTGTTTGATTCATTCTAAGTATTTTATTCACTAAGTCATATTCGAATATGAGGTTCATAAACAAAGAATAGATTGCACAGCGGAATAATAATGTGTTAACTTTGTATTACTTAGAAACATGAGATCCAATACACAACTTCTTAACAGTTTCATAGACAATCACTAGTTCGTCCCTAGCATCATCTACCCACACGTTACACAGACTCTCACTGACCGAGCCTTCACGGCTCCTTGGCTTGACTAGAACCATCCTTAGTTCCTGAAACCATAACCAGATAAGCATTAATCATAACCGAGAATAGAACGGATTGATTCTACAATGCTTGGCTTGGTCCCTAGAACTTAGATAAACCTCAGTCAATATAATCATAAAAAGTATGAACCTATCTACCGTATCCTAAGTCATTCAACCAACCACCCCTTGACTTAGAATCAGATAGATAGTCCATAATAGATAAACAGAACACACGAACAGATCCGGATCTTCCCCAAAGACCAATCCGTCTAACCGGATAGAATCTAGGTGCGACCGGCCAATGAAGTCCGGCTCGATGGCCCAACGGACTCCCTTACCTGATCCGGCCTTAGACCTGGATCCAAATCGGCCGAGTAAGCCTCAAGCCTAATCCGGAAGGCTTAGCAACCGGTCAGACCTTGCGACTCTACCTTGGATTAAACAAAACGTGACCTTGTCTTACTTAAACAAGCCATAGGCTGATCCATAAGGATCGGTCATAACCTGTCCCGAAAGACACCATTTGGAACATGCACCCTCTGGCCATTCATACCTCTTGGTCCTCGTACCTTTTGATGTTCGTAACCTTTGGTATCTCGTACCTTTTGGTCACTAACACCCTTTGGCAACTCACAACCTTTGGTAGCTCATGACTCTTGACAACTCGTGCTCTTGGGTCATTCCCAACGTTTTCCTAACCGCCCAGTCTTGGTGGCGATCGAACCGGACCGTTTTTAACCGACCCGTGTCTTAGGCTAGCTGTTTGGTTATGTTCGGCCAAAGCCTGGGACGTGTCCCTTGGACTCAACCAACACACCCTTCGTGTTTAACCAGAAGAGAAGAGAAGAGAACGAATTGAAAATGATAAGGAGAGCGAGGATGGGAGGACTTAGGAACCGAGCAGAGCGCGGCGCGTGTTGGTCGCATGTTACGTCCGTTCGGTCTGATGGAGCCCGGACCATCACATACCTTGTGAACCACGTCTGGGTCTCCATGCTCTTCCTGTCTTGATCTCCATTCTTGACGGAGTAGTTAGTCCAAAACGATCAGAGTCTCGACGGAACACAACACCACTACACTCGGCTTTCTTTTGGCCGGAACTCTCTCTCTCGCTCTACGTTTTTCTCTGAGTATTTTACTCTGGAATGGATAATGAAACCAACAGGGAGACCCCATACTTATAGAAAACGAGGGGGGTAAGTCTGCCCGACGAACAAGGCACGACTTGCTAGCGAATGGGCACCATCGGCCAAGGGTTGTGCCCTCTCGGCCACTTGCATCCCTTCCCCCTTTCTATTGGGTTTGGGGTCGGTAATAAGCCCAACCCACGCTCCAAGCCTTCTGGACTTAGCCCACGGCCTTGTCCAATAACCCAACAGCCCATGGCCTCATGGCCGGACCTCACATCCCGCCACTGACCCGGACCCAGACCATCGGGCCTAAAACCGACAGTACGTCTAGCTGAGATGAGCTGACTCTCAGCTGCCTCAGCTGAGTGAGCTAGTAGTCCAGCTAGTGGAAGCTGACTTAGTAGGGACTGAGCGGGAGTGAACTAAACCTAGCTTTGTTGAGCGTGGTCGAGCTACTCATCTACCTCGTCCAGTTACCGTCTAATCGTCCTAGCTGTTCTTAGCTTATATAAGGTTAAGTCTAATTCCTTATGTCTTAACCTTCTTTCTCGACATGGAACGCTTGCCTTGATGTCCTAGGACTGGCTGGTACGTTTCCTCGAACCATGGCCGTCCCGACAATCCTATTCAGGATTGGAGGCGTGACAGTCCCTTGGACTCATATTTATAACAATCTCAAAACTCGATTTTCTTATCTTTTTAGGAATACTTATCTCGATTCCAATCCAACAAATGTTAGACTTTTACCGGTGCAATGAGATTTAAGACACATCCAGATGTAATAGCTTAATCTTGCAATCTTCGTCTATGACAAAGCCAATTTCCACCATGACACCGTGTGGTCTTGCATTGCATGGAGAAGGCTAACACCTTATGCTTTCTAATGTCTGTAGGTCAGAGTATATTTTCACTATGGAACATCAACAAAAAAGATGAAAACTCAATTTGAATGAAAACAGTTGGTGTTTTTCTTTTGTACAATCCATTTGAACATCTATAATACAAAAACTACACTGTGCAAGAAAATGGAAATCATCCAAATATGAAAAGAGGGTGTAATAGTTACGACTGGTAAAATATCCATAAAAATTGATTCTCATTATAAGTTTTGAATCGAACCA